>NW_024069029.1:0-76261 GCF_009389715.1 Phoenix dactylifera | reverse complement strand
CTCGGTCAGGTCGTTGCCCCTCCCGAGGGCTCGCAAAGATCCAGGGTCCTCAGCTCCCTCCCCGTGGGCTCGGAGAGTTTGTTGAGGGCCTTCAGCCGAGGGTGTCCCCACCTTGGCTCGAACCCCCAAGACACCGCAGACGCCAGAAAGAAAAACTTCCTCTTCCACTCGTGAATCGAGGAAGGGACGCCCGGAAGAGTGACATACCGCCCCGAAAGGCGAAATATAACCACCCTACGTCTGCCGGGTTTTTCTTTAACAGAAAACACCGGCGAAAAAGGCCTACCGAAATCGGGATTCCGTGCCCGAGCACAGGGATAAAAATCCGATTATGGTCCTCCATGAGTTCGGAGCAACTGCGCCGGGACGAGCTGGTACTCGGCCAGCAAGTTGCTCACGAACTCATGGGCGGGAAAACGCAGGCCCGCCCAAAGTGTCTCGCGGTAAACCGCGATCCGACCTGGGGGCGGCTGCGTCACCCTGTCTTCCGGCCCTGCGGTTTCAAGGCGAAACCCGGGCTGGAAGAAGAAACGGGAGCGGATTAACTCCAGCTCCTCTTCCGACAGACTCGACCCAACCTCTTCGGGACCGGAACCCATTCTCACGGAGGAGTGGAGCAAAAGTTAAGAGTAGAAAATGGAAGTTGACGAGGAGGAGAAAAGAGGAAACCCTAGTGAAAACAGGAAGAAAACCTACTGGACATTGCCGGAAATCGCTCCGGGCACCACCAGCAAGATTCAGCTGAGGGAGGAAGCAGGAGGGAAAGACGACGAAAATAAGAGGCAGCCAAACAAGACCTTCAGGGCAGACTCGTGGGTTTATATAGACCCCCCTGACGGCCCAGATCGACGGGGTCGGTTTCCATCCCCCGACCGGGTTGCGCCACGTGTCGACCTCGGAAGCCGAGGCACCGTATTCACTCCGGTTTAATAAATCGGATACGAAATCGAAGCGTTGTCCCATCGGATCTCGGGGCCTCATCATGGGTCCACAGAATCAAATCGTCTTGAGGAACGAGCGGACGTAACCCCCGCTTCCCTCGTTTAATAAGATCTGGGACACGTGGAGCCCCGATGAGGCCTCCACTTTTTCGGAATTATGATCCAGTAACATGAAATCGAAAGCGTCCGACCTCGGGTCGCGCCGCGTGTCGTTTCAAACCCGTAACGGACACTCATTAATGAGCCAGAACGTCGATTACGGAATCGAGACACCGCCTCGACGAGCTCGAGTCCCCCATCATTAATCCGCCGTAAAATGATCCTGGCGATTCAAGAAGCATGATGATACGAGCTCCATCATTAGCTCACCGAATAAAGCAGCCTCGAGACGCCAAAGGGCGCAATCTCACCATGAAAGCTCCGGAAAGACAAGGGGGCGGCGAGACCTTCCCCCCAACCTTAGTGACAGACTTTACTTCCACGTCCGAGCCCCACAAGCCGCTCGAACTCGGAAGTCGGGGGGTAGTGTTGGGGGAATAAAGTTTTCCCCCAATGACATAAATGCCCTAAGAAGCCGTACAACCTCCGACCCCGGACAGCCGAAGTCAGCGTCCGACCTCGGAACGCTCGGCCACAGACGACCGACCCCGAAACCTCCGACCTAAGAGAACCCCGATGTCCGAGGACCGTACTCTAACCCCTCCGGCATTTATTGCGCATGGCGCTGTAATCTTCCGGCACACTCAACAATAAATGCGGATCTCCGCTTACTCCACCATTAATGCGGATCTCCGGCTTACTCCATAATAAATGCGGATCTCCGACTTACTCCACAATAAATGCGCATGGCTCCTGACATCTACGGATCCCAGCTCTCCACGGCAAATCGACCCAGCAGGGTCTAGTCGACTATGATAAGTCTCTGATCTCGGCCATACCGCCGACATCAGTGCAATGATTCGCCTGACGAGCGCCGACCTGAACAACATGCCAAGCCGTCTACGGCCTCGCCCTGTTACATCACAGGTAAACCGACCCCCGCATATAAAAGGGAGCCTTGGCCTCTCAAGAGGGATTGGAACATTCATACACCCAAAAATCACTGTTTATCTCCTTCTCCCACTATTTGCCCCTCCCTGACTTGAGCGTCGGAGGCCGGCACCGGAGAACCCGGCCACCGGTTCGTGTGCAGGCACCCGGACGGAGGACGCCGCCAGCCAACGGATCGCCGCCCCGCTGCGAGGACCCTGCTATTCCTTCTCTCCGACCGCCCCGGACGGAGGACGCCGCCAGCCAACGGATCGCCGCCCGCTGCGAGGACCTGCTGTTCCTTCTCTCCGACCGCCCCGGACGGAGGACGCCGCCGCCGACAGACCGCCGCCCCGCCGTGAGGACTAACAGTCGCTCCCTCTCCTCGACGAAGATTGCCCCCGGGTCCAATTTCCAGCAACACCCCCCAAAAACCAAAAAGAAAATACCAAACTAACCTTTAGTGTAATTACCATATTGCCCTTGAAATTTTCTCAGTACACCCCCCCCTCCTCCTCCTCCGTTTCGTTTTGAAAAGAAAAAAAACCTTGCCCCCCTCGAACCCCCTTAAACCCCTCGATCATTTACATGTTTAGGCGATCTTTGAAGGAGATTTAAGCCCATTCGAAGCATGGACAAGCAACTAGTGATTTGGGACGAAGAATCGGCCGCAAAGGTACGTGTTCCACCTTGTTCGAAATTTTTTTTTTTTTTCACGGTTTCGTGCTCCGTTCGGCACTGGATGCCGAACACAAGGCTTCTGTTCGGCTGAACAGTGCCGAACAGAAGCCTTCTGTTCGGAACCCTCAACCGAACAGAAGCCTTCTGTTCGGCTGCACAGTGCCGAACAGAAGGCTTCTGTCCGGCACTGTGCAGCCGAACAGAAGGGTTTGTCCGGCTCAGTGCAGCCGAACAGAAGCCTTCTGTTCGGCACTGTGCAGCCGAACAGAAGGCTTCTGGTGCCAAATCACGTGCCGTGCTGAATTTCGTGCCGAACAGATCCTCTGATTCATTAATTCTTGGTGATAAATTATTTTATATGTAGGGCTATGCTACAACCGAATCGAGTATAATTGGATCAGAATTTGTACTGGATTACACAGCGAATTTACAACTTACCAGGTATTATATGTATTGTGCAATTTTGTATTAGTTTAGCGAGCTATTTTTTACAACTGTGTACTTACATAAATTGTTTAACGTATAGATCTTCAAGAGTAGAGAGGACTTGTGTAATTGGTGTCGTGAAGCTGGGAGGCGAATGGTTTTGTTGTTGTAATCAAATCATCCGATGCAGGTACCATTTCTAAGAAATCCAGAATTACGTTAGGTTGTGAGAGGGGTGGGACGTACCGAACCAAAAAAGAAAAGCGAATAAAGACTGCCTGTGGGACAAAGAAGTGTGGATGCCCTTTTGCATTAAGAGGAAAGAAATTGGATACTGCGGATGATTGGATATTACTGGTCGTATGTGGAGTGCACAATCATCCCGCTACAGAGAATCTGGAGGGGCACTCATATGCAGGGAGATTATCTGAGCAGGAGACGGAATTGTTAGTGGATATGTCGAAGAGTTTGGTTCGTCCAAAGGACATATTATCCACATTGAAGGAAAGAGATGCCCTCAATGTTACGACTATCAAGACTATCTACAATGTACGTCAACGGTTTAAGGTTGCAGAGAAAGCCGGGAGGTCTGAAATGCAACATCTATTAGGTAAATTATCAGAGGCTAAATATATTGAGTGGCATAGGAATTGTACTAATACGGATGTTGTGCATGACTTATTTTGGGCACACCCTGGCAGCATTGATTTGTTCCGTGCATTTTCCCGTGTGTTGATAATGGATTGCACGTACAAGACGAATAGGTATCGTCTTCCGCTCTTAGAGATTGTGGGGGTGACATCTACTGACATGACATTTTCAATTGCTTTTGTATACTTAAATTCTGAGCGGGAAGAAAGCTATACTTGGGCATTAGAGAGATTGCGCAGTGTCATAGCTGATGATGTTTTGCCTGAGTTGATTGTTACAGATAGAGACTTGGCTTTGATGAATGCAATTCATAGAGTATTTCCTACTGCTAGACATTTATTATGTAGATGGCATATTAGTAGGAATGTTTTGGCCAAGTGCAAAAAATTTTTCGAATTGAAGGAGAAATGGGATAAATTTATTATGAGTTGGAATGTACTAGTGCTGTCCTCCACGGAAGACGAGTATAATGATCGCTGGAGTGCACTGCAGAGAGAGTTCGGTACCTATCCAGATGCACTACAGTATGTGTCAGATACTTGGCTGAGCAAATACAAGGAAAGATTTGTTGCGGCGTGGACGGATACATGCAGGCACTACGGAAATGTGACGACAAATAGGTATCACAAATAAAGACTCATTTAATTTTAATTTGCCTCAATTGTTATATCTAACTTTCATTTGTTTACTAGGGTCGAGAGTGCACATGCAAAGCTCAAAAAGCAGCTTGGATCAAGCCAAGGAAGTTTCGAGTCATCTTGGACTAGAATACATGGATTGATTGAGTTGCAGCACAGCTCGTTAAAGCCTCATTGGAGAAGAGTTTATTGGTAGTGCAGCACAACTTCAAGCCAGCTGAATTCAAAGAGTTGCGAGGTTTCATATCTATAAGTGCGTTAAATCATGTCCTCGCCCAATCGAAACGAGCCAATTCAGTTGGGTTTGATGATTCAAATTGTGGGTGCGCTATTCGACGCACACATGGTATACCATGTGCTCACCAGATTGCGCGGTACAGGGTGGAAGGTCGGCCCATTCCTCTCGACTGCATAGATCCTCATTGGAGGAAACTTGATATTCTGCCTACCCCCCCGTGCAGCCAATTCAGTTGAGTTGTGATGCAGAGTTAGATTTGATTGCGCTATGATGAGAGCACAAAAGTGCGACCTACATGTTACTAAAATGAGTGTTATTGTTAACCGATAATAATAAATTCACTAGATTAATATTATATTTGGATTTAACATAGATTAGTATAAATTAGAGATAAAATGCACATTGAGTACAAATTTGAATTCAAATCGGGTCCGAGTCGGGTTCGGGTCCGAATCGGATCCATTTCTTTTGAGCCTTTGGAAAATAATTTTGGACAAATCTAAATTTGCCATAAGGTGCTGGGTAACTCATGACTTGAAAGATGACCCGTCCGTCTACAAGCCAAATTCCATATCACACTATTCTTTTTTATCTAATTGGACGGAACTTGATATCTCCCAGACCTTCCCTCCAAATCCAATTCCATTGCAGGCACACGACCATTTCCTCTTCTCCCCGTCGCTGCAGCTCTTCCGTGATGCTAGCAGGGGTCCCGCAGCGTGTCGGCCACCGTGTCTCTAGCCGTCTGCGACCAAATCCCCGCACCGCAGGCCACCTACCAAAGAAGGAAGTTCTCACCGTGCACCCACCGCGTGCCAGCAGCGCGTCCGCATCTTCAACGGCATCATCCCGCGCGTCTCCTTCCCTCCCGACGATCACGCTCTCAGCTCTTCCGTGATCCCAGCCGTGGCATCCGTCCCATCCCTTCCGCCCGTTTCAAGTGCAGCCCGGATCCGCGTCCCCACCTCCGGAATCCCATCGTCCACGGATCACGCTTCATCATCAGCTCCACCGTGCCAGCAACGCCCGAAATCCCAGCATCCGAAGAAGGAAGCCCAGCCGTGATCCAATCTCCGGCGATCCCGCACCCGCGTCTGCACGCGTCTTCACCGCGTCTGCACCGCGTCTTCACCGCGTCTCCACCACATGCCAGCAACGCCTGCGTTCTTCACGCGCTGCAAGCATCCCGTCCGCCCACTGCATCTCCTCCCTTTCGATTTCAAGCCGAGATCACAGCATCCCGTGATCCCGCGTCCGACTGCCAGCATCCCGTGATCGACTCCTACCCGCGTCCTCACCGCGTCTGCCATCTCCCTTCCGCATCAAGCGCCCGTCCGCGGCTATAAAAGGAGAAGGAGGAAGAGAAGAAGGGTGTGCTCGGTGGAGGCTAAGAACCAGGGAGAAGGGAGGCCATCGGCTTGGGAGAGAAGAGAGAAAGAAAAGAACAGGGGATGCTCTGTTCTTTTGGGAAGAAGAAAGAAAAAAAAAAAGGGGGAAATTAGTATTTTATGTTCCACCGTGAGAGAGAGAGAGAGAGGAAAAGAGAAGTAATTTGTTTTTATTTTTTCTTTCTTTATTTGATTTGCAAAATAGAAGGAGTATTAGGCCTCTAATCTCCATTTTTATTTGTAATCAGTTTTCCGTTTTATGAAATCCATCAATTTTCTTTCATGCAATCCCTGTCCTAGATTCAATTAATTTCTATTTTTTTTCTTTTATGCAATCTTTTTAATTTTTCTTTGATGCAATATATTTAATTTTTTTTAATGAAATTTATGTTTCAGGCTTCAATCTTCTTAGTGTCGTCTATTTTAATTTATGCCAAAGCTCTTTATTTTGATTAATTAAATAAATGCCTTTTCGAATCTAAGTACTTGTCTTTTAGTTAATTTCAATTAGAAAACATTCAACATCCTCAAAAATAATGTTTTCCTTTTATCATTCAAAAATCGATTTCAAATCCGAGTGAACGTTCTAATTTTTAAGCAACTCCAATCGCCTCCCTGTGGATCGACCTCTTACAACCACTATTCTTCGAGTAGAACAGGTAAGAGTAAATAAATTTAACTTTTGTTCGTCGGTTCTAACAACGATCTGTCTAGCATATTTTTAGGTGGAAGGAATTGGACGAACAGAATTTTGGCGCCGTTGCCGGGGAGGCAAATCGAGAAGCAAGAACGATCACGAAGATCAAATTGGATTTTGGATGCCCGGAGTGAACGCACTCCGGTAGTAAGTTTTTATTTTATTAATTTTTCTTATTTTGATTATTTTAGTTAGTAATTTCGTAGTTATTAAATTCTGAAATTTGAAATTCGTAATTAAAGTTTTCTAAAAAAGAAAGTAAAAAAAATTTTAAAAAAAAATTAAAAAAAAAAATTCAAGAATTCAAAAATTTAAATTCAAAATTTGAATTCTGTGATTCGAAATTTGAAATTTAAATTTTAAAAAAAAAGTAAAAAAAATAATTAAATTCAAAAAAAAAATATTATTTTTGCTAGTAATTGATAGGGTGCAATCCCCGAGGTGATCATACCTCTATTGGGACTCCTCACGGAGTAATCTCCAGAGCTTATTCAACGGGCATTCGGAGATTGACTGACGCATAAGGATTAGTTTTAGTTTACATTCAAGTTATTCCTATATTAAAAATTAAAAAAAAACAACATAAAATTAAAATTAAAAATTAAGAAAAATAAAAAAATAAAAAAAAAATTGCTTGCTCATTTAATCAGTACAACCCTAATGACATTGCCATAAACTTTAAAAAAAAATATTGATTATTTGCTGCATTTAGTATTAAGCATTTGCATAAAGTAATTAAGGGCAAACCCATTAAAAAGATAAGGTCGGGAAGTCATTACCTGTCCTTAGCCCAAAAATCACCACCTTGCATACTTATCCTAAGCCAAATTAAATTAAAATCAAATTAGACGTCGGCCTTAGGGTTTTCGAGCTCAATTAGGCTCTTGGAAAGAAGCGGCTGAAAGCCACTCCAGTGAGGATTTAGTAATTGGCGATGTCTAGGAAAGTTTTACAACAGTGAGAACTGTTACGGGTATTGTGGTATCGGTGTATTCCTTCTGGCACCACTGCACACCCCGGGACTTTCCTGGTCACTGGTTACTGGATCACTTAACTGGTAAGCTCAAGCTTAATCTGAAAGGGAGATTAGGAGCTGTCTAATCTAGAGAGAATTTCAGGAACTTTTTTTAACCTGATAAGTCTCTATGCAACTAGATTTAAGAACCTACTAAACCTCACTTAGCTCTAAGACTAATAGGGTCAATTGTTGTGTGGTGTTGATTGTGGTCATCTTGGTCTAGCCCTTCTTCTTATCTTTTAGGATTTCGTTTAAAAAAAAATTGAGTCTAATTAAGTTGTGGAAAATGTATGCATGGTAGAAGGTCATTAAGGGATAAGTTAACCCCATTTGATCCTGAGATTGACAGAACTTTTCATCATAACCTACGAACTGTAAACCAACCGTCGATCTCTACAATGGGTGAACAATATTAGAACCCTGAATGAATTATTCGCACCCGCATCTGCTAGTCCCCCTACTTGCATAGTATTACCAATCAATAATGCAGCCCAATTCGAGATTCGGGCTGCAACAATAAACATGTTACCCAAGTTTCATGGGTTCGAGAGTGAACAACCCTACATTCATCTGAACAAATTTTTGACAATCTGTCAACGTTTAGAAACCAAAACTTAGATGAAGAGGGTATTAAATTAAGGTTGTTTCCCATGACTTTAGAGGATCGTGCTGCTGCATGGCTTGTATTCCCTTGCTTCAAATTCCATCACATCATGGGAAAACTATCTAAGAAGTTCATGGCTAAGTTCTATCCTATGGTAAAGACTGAAAAAATTAAGGATGCCATAAGAACTTTTAGAGGCAAATCTGAGGAGGAATTTTCCCAACTTTGGGAAAGATTCTATGACTTGTTGGTCAAATGCCCACACATGGGCTTGATAAGGCTGATCTGGTCCACTTCTTTTATAAAGGACTACCTCCAGCACATAGAAACATGATTGAGTCCATGCACAAGGGTAGGTTCATGAACCAAACCCCCGGATCAAGCCTATGAATTTCTTGTTGACTTAGCCGAGAACGCCCAAAATTGGAGTAGCTATGGTGAGGAAGTAAATAGAGATGAGTTCGGGTCTAGAAACCGGGTAATTATGAAATGAAAGCAGACCCAGGAACTCAAAATGTCATGTCCAATCTGGTGACTGGAATGAACAACTTAAGCAAAAAGTTTGATGCTTTCACTGTTCCACTAGTCCGAGTTCATATAAAGAGTTAAATCCAATCATGAAAGTGGATCACGAGTCACATAGTTTATGTATCTTATGTAATAGTTCTGAGCATCTAGTGGAGTGTTGTCCTAGTTTACCCAACATTAAGGCTGAGCAGGCAATGCTCTTAACTCATATAGTGCCTTCAAGAAGCCCACTCCAATTCATTCAGCCCAGTCTACCACCCTGATAATAGGTTCCACCCAAATTTTTCATACAAGCAAAATGAACCTATTCAGCATCAAGGTGGTCCACCAGGTTTTCAAGAAGAATTTTCCTAGGATAGGTCCATCACAAATAAACCAATCATTGGCTCACCTATTCCTACTTATAGTGCCCCCTATCCCTCAGCAAACTACATCATTAGAAGCCATGATGGCTAACATGATGAAGCAGCAACAAGACTTCATCCAACAGCAACAACAGACCAACATAGCTCAAACCCAGACTAATCAATTCCATGCGGCAAGCGATTGCAAAACTTGAGGTTAGTCTGAGCCAAATAGCTAACTCTCTAGGGGATAGGAAGAGAGGTGAATTGCCCAGTCAGCCAGTACCTAACCCTAGTAGACAACAGAATCAAGGGCCGAGAGGCCAGTTTCAGATTGATTCTAATGGAAACCCTAACCCATGAAGTCCAGGCAATTACCACTTTACAGTCTGGCAAGCAAGTGGGACAACAAAGTCCCAACTTCCCTGTGCCAAGAAAAAGAAGAAAGCATGTAACCAAATCCCACCCAGAAAAAGGCACAAGAACAGGGAACACAAGGAATAGAGGAGAAACCAATAGAAACTTACCACACCTAAGGCTCCCTTTCCTCAGTAGACTACAAGATTCAAAGAAAAAATCTCATACGATGAAATCATGGAAGTCTTTAAAAATGTTCAAATAATTTAACCCTTCCTAGATGCCATCAGACAGATTCCCTCCTATACAAAATTCTAAAAGACCTAACCACGGTGAAAAGGAAAACAGCATTCCTAGGCAAGCTGTGATGGCGGCACAAGCCTCATCTCTTATTCAAAACAGATTGCCCCAAAATACAAGGACCCTGGTTGCCCCACTGTTTGAAATTAAAATAGGAAAACCATCATTCGGAGAGCCATTATTAGACCTAGGAGCAAGTGTGAACCTATTACCCCTAATTCTGTCTACACCCGAACTAGGTTTGGGGGAATTAAAGTCCACAATATTACCTTGTCATTAGCAGATAGGACTGTGAGTATCCCAAAGGAATTGTGGAGGATGTGATTGTAAAAGTTAATGAATTCTACTACCTGTGGATTTTTGTAGTCCTTGAAACGAACCAGTAAAAAATCCAGAAAGTCCACATCCGGTGATCCTAGGTAGACCATTTTTGGCCACTTCAAATGCTGTGATTAGTTGCCGAAATGGAATAATGACTCTAGCCTTTGGGACATGACTGTCCAGCTCAATGTTTTTCATAGTAGTAGTCAGTCAACTGAGATGGCGATTTGGAAGAAATTCACATGATTGAGAATATAATTAGCAGTTCTTTTGAAGAGTCGAGTTATTCTGACCCATTAGAAAGATGTTTGCTAATTTTGGTCAAGATTGTGAGTCCAAGTCAAGAGGTTAATGCATTGTTAGATTCCATTCTGTGATGGATGACTAGCAGATGGGCCACCAAGTTTGAATCATTGCCTATTTCGGAATCTCAGCTAGTGTCATCCAATGTCAAACCTCCACAACTAGAACTCAAAGACCTTCCCGAAACTTGAAGTATGCATTTCTTGGGGAAAACAAGACCTTACCTGTTATAGTTGCATCGAATCTAACTAAAGAACAGGAAGAGAAGTTGTTAAGTGTCCTTCGGAAGAATCAGGAAGCTATCGGTTGGTCTATAGCTGATATTAAGGGGATTAGTCCTTCTGTGGTCCAACATAAAATCCATCTAGAAGAAGATGCAAAAATTTCTAGAGAACCACAAAGGCGACTTAATCCAATCATGAAGGACGTAGTTCGAGCTGAGGTCATCAAGCTGTTAGATGCAGGGATTATATATCCTATTTCTGATAGTCAGTGGGTAAGCCCAGTTCAAGTCGTACCTAAAAAGTCTGGCATCACTGTGGTGAAAAATGATCACAATGAGTTAGTCCCTACTCGAGTCCAAACGGGATGGCGAGTATGCATCGACTATAGGAAGCTTAACGCCATGACTAGGAAAGACCACTTCCCACTACCCTTCATTGATCAAATGTTAGAACGTCTAGCTGGCCACTCTCATTACTGTTTTCTTGATGGTTATTCTGGATATAACCAAGTACCAATTGCACGTGAGGATCAAGAGAAAACCACATTCACCTGTCCTTATGGTACTTTTGCCTATCGTCGCATGCCTTTTGGGTTATGTAATGCACCGGCTACATTCCAGCGGTGTATGATGAGTATTTTCTCCGACATGGTGGAGAAATTTTAGAAGTTTTTATGGATGACTTTTCTGTATTCGGATCTAACTTTAATGAATGTTTGCATCACTTGACCCTTGTTGTAGAACGATGTAAAGAGAAAAATTTAGTTCTTAACTGGGAAAAATGTCATTTTATGGTCCAATCAGGTATTGTTTTGGGACACATTGTGTCACAAAGAGGAATTGAGGTGGATAAGGCCAAAGTAGAATTAATTGCTAAATTGCCACCTCCTAAGACTGTTAGGAAAGTCAGATCCTTTTTAGGGCATGCGGGTTTTTACCGCCGCTTTATCAAGGATTTCAGTAAATTGTCGAAACCCTTATGCGATTTGTTGGCGAAAGATGCTACTTTTAATTTTTCGCCAATTTGTATAACTGCTTTCGAAAGACTAAAGTCTGAACTAACCTCAGCACCCATCATAAGATCCCCTGATTGGAGTTTGCCATTTGAAATCATGTGTGACGCATCCGATTATGCAATAGATGCCGTCCTAGGTCAGCGAGTGGGGAAGCTGCCCCATGTGATTCACTATGCGAGCAAAACTCTGAATGATGCCCAACTTAACTATTCTACCACTGAAAAAGAGTTGTTGGCTGTTGTCTTTGCTCTAGACAAATTTCGTCCCTATCTTATAGGATCCAAGGTCCTTATTTATTCTGATCATGCCGCCCTTAAGTACCTTCTCACAAAGAAGGATGCTAAGGCGAGGCTCATTCGTTGGATCCTATTGCTCCAGGAATTTGATCTCGAAATTCGAGATAAAAGGGGTCTGAAATGTAGTAGCTGACCACATTGTCCCGACTGATTGTTGAGTCATCTGTGGAATCCTTTACCTGTATCCGAAACTTTTTCGTATGAACAACTAATGATGATTCCCACACCAATGTTCCGCATGGTTATGCTTGACATAGTCAACTAACCTTTTACTGGGCAAATGCCCGCTCCTTGGCCAACGGGAACAATTTCGCTTCCACAGCTCCGTGTGAAAGTGGGTATTTTAGTGGGATTGGAACCATACTTGTTCAAATACCTGTCCTGATCAAAATCATTAGACGATGCATCCCCGAACAAGAATCAAGGATGCCCTTTCTTTGTCATGACCATGCTTGTGGGTGGTTCATTTTAGTGGGAGAAAATCTCTGCCAAAAGTTTTGCCAGATGCGGATTTTATTGGCCCACACTTTTCGAGATGCGCATGACTATTGTAAATCTTGCGATCGATGTCAACGATTAGGAAAACTTTCGAGAAAGAATGAGATGCCCCTGAACCCTATCTTAATTATAGAAATTTTCGATGTTTGGGGGTATTGATTTTATGGGTCCTTTTCCTATGTCGTTTGGGCCATCAGTACATTCTTGTGGCAGTTGACTATGTATCAAAATGGATTGAGGCTATCGCATGTAAGACCAATGATCACAAGTTGGTGATCAAGTTCTTAAAGAATCTATCTGTTGCTCGTTTTGGCACCCCTCATGCTATCATTAGTGATGGGGGGAAACATTTTTGTAATAAAATCTTTAAAGCCCCTTATGAGAAAGTACAACATTAATCATAAGGTCCAGTACACCATATCATCCACAAACAAGTGGACAAGTCGAAATTTCCAATCGGGAGATCAAGACATCCTTGAAAAAAACTGTTCATACCATCTCGGAAGGATTGGTCTCTTAGGCTAACAGATGCACTGTGGGCATATCGGACGGCTTACAAAACACCAATTGGAATGTCTCCATATAGAACTGTCTATGGCAAGGCCTGCCATTTACCTGTTGAGTTAGAGCACAAGGCCTTTGGGCATTTAAACATTTAAATTTCGATCTTGACAAAGCAGGAGAACATAGGAAGCTTCAACTCGATGAGCTTGAAGAAATTAGGAACGATGCTTACGAGTGTGCCAAAAAGTACAAAGATCGCATGAAGATCATGCATGATAAAATGATATTCGTAAGGAATTTCACCAAGGACAAAAAGTCCTTCTATATGATTCTCGATTACATCTATTCCCTGGAAAACTTAAATCTCGCTGGACTGGCCCATACACAGTAGAGAAAGTGCACCCCGCAATGGGTGCAGGTAGTAATATGCCAATACCAAGGATGGTAGGTCCTTTCAGTCAATGGACAATCGTTTTAAAACCATACCTTGAGTTATCTGAGTCCAGAAGTTGAGGAGACACTTCTGACCAGAGCCCTGTTTATCATGAATGAATTATAATTGTCTGGCTGAAGATATAAAACTTAGCGCTCTTGGGAGGCAACCCAACATGTAAATATTCTCAAAAAAAAAAAATGCAGGTTTGGGGGTATTTTGCCGCCGGAATTTATCCGCCCATATCAGGTACCTTCTCCTCTGTCCTCTTACTGCTTTAATTTTCTTTAACATTGAGGACAATGTTAGATTAGGTATGGGGGTGAGAATATTTTTGATTTTTCTTCAAAAAAAAAAAGAAAAAGGAGAGAATATTTTGATTTTTTTTTATGCCAATTAAAAAAAATTAATAAAATAACAAATTATTTAAAAATTTCAAAAAATAATAAAAAAATAGGGGATTTCAAATATTTTTAACTCAATATCTCCTTAATGCTTTTTTTTTTGGGGGGGGCTGTACAAACTAGGAATTTGCTCTGACAATAGGTTTGAGTTAAGAAAAATATGATAGCAGTTCTAGCTTAAGTTTTCATCCCACCTATCTTTCTGCTAACATGATACAAGAATGAGTTAGCACCTTAACACGTAAGTCACATGAAATAGTGGGGTATGTAAACTTACGACTAATTTGGAATACTTTTAATTTTTTGAGATAATTAGTAGTGTTTATATGGGTCATGAACACCCTAAGCCTAACCCAAAAAAAAAAAAAAGCAGGACAAAATAAAATAAAATAATGAGGTTTAATTTACAGTCTTTCTCACTGAGTAACCCGGGCCCTCCTGCCTGGCAGCAATAGCAGCGAGTGTTTCGCAAGTAAAAGGTGAGGATGATTGAGAGTAAACTCTGAGTGACTAATTTGGCTTGAAGCCTAGTTAACCTGAGTTATTAAGCCTGTTAGGGTGTCTCTACACCTAGTGCCCTGAGCCATCTGGATCGGGAGTCATTGGCCTAACACTCGCTACATGGGTTAGCTAGAAAGCTTAATAAGGCTAGATATTGCACAAGTCATTTCTTCTTAGACTCAGTCTGAAAAAAAATGATGAAAAAAAAATGAATAAATAATCCGGGCGTGTTCATTTACATTAACTCTATAGAAAGTCTTGAAAACTAAAGTAATCATGTTGGAGTAAAGTAAAAGCCATCTCATTTATATGATACTATCTTGCACCTCACTACATTCTTGACTTGTTTAGCAGATAGATGGGGTGTAATGAAATTTGAGTTAGAGTCTGTTTAAATATGATAACAACAAGTCTCTATTGTCCTTGCAATTCTAAGTTCATACAGTAATACTTGTTCAACATTTCGAAGTTAAAATTTGGAAATCTCTGACTCATGAAGTTTGTGGGTAACTGTCACTGCAAACCCTCACGAAGACAAACACTCGTCCCCTAGGGTAACCTAGGGGTTTAACGGCTTGTTGCACATGCTAAGTGCAATCGTAATGCTCTACGAAAGTGAGTATTTATCTTAGTATATTTATATAATAAATAACACTTTTGCTCTCTCATTTATCATTTTCGCACTGAATTGCTAGAGACTAGCAATAAGCTACTTGGGGGGTGTGATGGAGAGCACAAAAGTGCACCTACATGTTAATAAAATGAGTGTTATTGTTAACCGATAATAATAAATTCACTAGATTAATATTATATTTGGATTTAACATAGATTAGTATATAATTAGAGATAAAATGCTACATTGAGTACCAAATTTGAATATCAAATCGGGTCCCGAGTCGGGTTTCGGGTCCGAATCGGATCATTTCTTTTGAGCTTGGAAATATTTTGATTAAATCTAAATTTGCCATACAGGTGCTGGGTAACTCATGACTTGAAAGATGACCCGTCCGTCTACAAGCCAAATTCCATATCACACTATTCTTTTTATCTAATTGGACGGAACTTGATATCTCCCAGAACCTTCCTCCAAATCCAATTCCATTGCAGGCACACGACCCATTTCCTCTTCTCCCGTCGCTGCCAGCTCTTCCGTGTGCTAGCAGGGTCCGCAGCGTGTCGCCACCGTGTCTCTAGCCGTCTGCGACCAATCCCCGCACCGCAGGCCACCTACCAAAGAAGAAGTTCTCACCGTGCCAACCCACCGCGTGCCAGCAGCGCGTCCGCATCTTCAACGGCATCATCCCGCGCGTCTCCTTCCTCCGACGATCACGCTCTCAGCTCTTCCGTGATCCCAGCCGTGGCATCCGTCCCATCCCTTCCGCCCGTTTCAAGTGCAGCCCGGATCCGCGTCCCCACCTCCCGGAATCCCATCGTCCACGGATCACGCTTCATCATCAGCTCCACCGTGCCAGCAACGCCCGAAATCCCAGCATCCGAAGAAAGGAAGCCCCAGCCGTGATCCAATCTCCGGCGATCCCGCACCGCGTCTGCACCGCGTCTTCACCGCGTCTGCACCGCGTCTCCACCACATGCCAGCAACGCCTGCGTTCTTCACGCGCTGCAAGCATCCCGTCCGCCCACTACATCTCCTCCCTTTCGATTTCAAGCCGAGATCACAGCATCCCGTGATCCCCGCGTCGACTGCAAGCATCCCGTGATCGACTCCTACCCGCGTCCTCACCGCGTCTGCCATCTCCCTTCCGCATCAAGCGCCCGTCCGCGGCTATAAAAGGAGAAGGAGGAAGAGAAGAAGGGTGTGCTCGGTGGAGGCTAAGAACCAGGGAGAAGGGAGGCCATCGGCTTGGGAGAGAAGAGAGAAAGAAAAGAACAGGGGATGCTCTGTTCTTTTGGGAAGGAAGAAAGAAAAAAAAAAGGGGAAATTAGTATTTTATGTTCCACCGTGAGAGAGAGAGAGAGAGGGAAAGAGAAGTAATTTGTTTTTATTTTTTCTTTCTTTATTTGATTTGCAAAATAGAAGGAGTATTAGGCCTCTAATCTCCATTTTTATTTGTAATCAGTTTTCCGTTTTATGAATCCATCAATTTTCTTTCATGCATCCCTGTCCTAGATTCAAATTAATTCTATTTTTTCTTTTATGCAATCTTTTAATTTTTCTTTGATGCAATATATTTAATTTTCTTTTATGAAATTTATGTTCAGGCTTCAATCTTCTTAGTGTCGTCTATTTTTATTTATGCCAAAGCTCTTTATTTTGATTAATTAAATAAATGCTTTTCGAATCTAAGTACTTGTCTTTTAGTTAATTTCAATTAGAAAACATTCACATCCTCAAAATAATGTTTCCTTTTATCATTCAAAAATCGATTTTCAAATCCCGAGTGAACGTTCTAATTTTTAAGCAACTCCAATCGCCTCCCTGTGGATCGACCTCTTACAACCACTATTCTTCGAGTAGAACAGGTAAGAGTAAATTAAATTAACTTTTGTTCGTCGGTTCTAACAACGATCTGTCTAGCATATTTTTAGGTGGACAGGAATTGGACGAACACGCTACGATTCAAGAAGTTAGATGGGGCTTCTCAATTGCAGATGATCAAGAAGTTACGAGAGATTGCAAGTCCAGATAGTACACCTCTTTTAGAGCCTGCAAAACGGAGACCGGTTCACGTGGGCGCGCTTCAATGAAGGTTGATACATCTACTCGACGTGACCCGTCTGCGTTTGAGTTGGTTCTATCTGGACAGGATAGTTATTCACCTGGTGTTGAGAAAGTTACCATCCGCAATCCATCTACTCAGATTCAAAAGAGGCGGCCCAAGCAAAAGGTAAGTACCAAATATTTATTTCCTTACAATAGGTATCACAACGTCTACGGACGGTCCGTGCCGTGCCGGTATGTGATGTGCCGATACGGGACATGTCGGGACGTGCCGTGCCGAGATGTGCCGATACGGGACATGTCGGGACGTGCCGTGCCGAGATGTGCCGATACGGGACATGTCGGGACGTGCCGTACCGAGATGTGCCGATACGGGAAAAGAGGGCTCTGTGATGTTCTTGGTCAGCGTGGAGCGAAGCGCAAATAGGCTGCGCGCTTTATTTGGGGGAGTGAGAAATTAAGGGGGTGGTAGAGCATCTTTTAAATGTTTGCCTTTGATGATTGAGGCGGATTTCTGATAAGCAACAGTTATGTTAGCTATGTATTTTAAAATGTTGAAAGATCATGAGGATGTTCTCTTTGAACCTTAACTTGCATTGCAGAGTTAGATTGATTGTTTATATATGTACAATTTTTGAAAGTTGTAAATTTTTTTGGGCTCTTAGAGTCATGTTACTGTGAAACTCCATCATCAATATGAATCAAAAAATATCTGTCTTCGCATTGTTAGATTGATTGTTATGTGCACTGTTATATTTGGTGTAAAATAGAACGAGCCAGGCTTTACAAATATTACACGTAAATGTACCAAAAATATATATTTTTCATTAATATCAAAGGCTTTACAAAGATTACAAAGGCTCCATCATCAATCCCTATGACGCCGTCGTCGACGCGTGTACTGCTGTACGTCCGAATGAGAGGGTGCTGGATCCGAATGAGAGGGTGCTGTACTCGGGCCAGGCTCATCACCCAGAAAGTAACTGATGCATCTGACAAATAGCATGAAATAGGTGCCCGGCACCTAGTGACGTAGCCTCTGAGGGACCCATCCGTACAATGTCGGGTACTGGATACCGAGTGCATCTGCATTACGCCGCCGGGTGCATGTCAGCATCATCATGACCTCCCCTAGCTCCAGAATGAGTACTCGAGCGCAGATGAGAGGCTGAACTGCAACGTGCGTGATACGGAGATACCACTCCATGTATCCCGGTACGCTGTCTTGATGGCCGGGTAACTGGGTGGCTCCTGCTCGCCTGGCTCAGCACGTGGTCCTCCCACCGCTCCCAAAGCTGGATCCATATAGGAGTAATGTATCCGGTACGAGCCTGCTGTGGAACCTCTGTTGGCTCGCGTAGGGGCTAGTGGCGCTCGAAGGGATGGTCTGAATACGACCAAACTGTCTAAGAACCCTTTCTGGATGATAGGGGTTCTACGTATCAAGGCACTTGATGGAGGCCACTAAAAATGCGATATCAATATATGGGCGATTCTCCCCGAAGCCGATGATGGGGATCCCAAATAACCTGCAAAACAAAAGGTCCATTTTCAGTTTTTATACTATATCGCATATTAAAAGTACTGACAAACACAAGCAAATGGTAATATGATACGTACCTCATCGATGCTCAAAAGGTCCAATGACTCACGTAGAACCACTAAATGGTCCATCGTGGTACGGGATGGAGTACCGGGCATCCAGCGGTGCACGCGGGGACTGGCATCAGTATACTCGAGCGACGGATGAGGACTGAGTGCTGAAAAATGCTCATAAATCTATGCCTGCAGAAGCGTCATATAACCACTGATCTGTCTCACTGATGACCTCGACGCAATCCCCAACTGCCGATACAAATATGCTAAGGCAGCTGTACCCCAGGCATATGTGCTCACCCTATCCAGATCCCGCAGTAAACACAGATACGCTATAGGCACCCTGGTCCCACTCTTATCAGCAAAGAGTGTGCAGCCTAACAAAATAACAAATAGGCTCGTGCTGCACACTCTATCCTCTGCTGGCTGTCTCTATCAGATACAGAGTGAAACTGAGTCCTCAGCCACTCCATCCTCACAGACTGACCGTGCGATGACAGTACCTCCTGACGCGCGTCTCCAGCTGACACCCCCAACAACTCCACAAGTAGCTCCTCAGCATCCCGATCACTCATCCTCTCAGGAGAAACTGCTACTGAGGCACCTGCGACAGGAATCCCTAAAATGGCGGATACATCATCCAACGTGATAGTGATCTCGCCAAATGGTATATGGAAGGTGTTCGTCTCGGGCTGCCATCTCTCTACGAAGCCCGAAATCAGAATCTTATCGATGAATCGATAAGAGCACTGGTACTAACTCTATGAGGCCCGACTGCCTCAATAGTGCTTTGAACCTGGTATTTGGTTGGTTTGAAGACCACCACTTCCATTCACCAACCTTGGCAGTATGGTTCATGCACTTTAGTGGAGCCCGTTCCTGTAATATAAATGTATAATTACTACTACTTTATAAAACATTAATAAACAAAATATAATGCTATAACAAATAAACAATACCTGTTGCCTCCAGATGGAAGCTGTTATATGCGTCCTGAAACTGATCAGGACGGACTCATCCTCTGGACCTCCTGGACATGGTCCAACGGACTCATCGTCTTCGCCCCTAGCGGGCATATCATCATGCTCTGACTCAGGAGAGGGCGATGGCATATGAGCAGGCTCGGGAGAAGCAATCCTAGCACGACGTCTCCTAGCTGACGCCGTAGGTCTAACTCTGGCGGGACCGGGATACATGTCTGAAAATATAGAAATTCAATGTTAGGCTATATCAAAGAAAATAATTCAGCACGGCACGCGATTTGGCACCAGAAGCCTTCTGTTCGGCTGCACAGTGCCGAACAGAAGGCTTCTGTTCGGCTGCACAGAGCCGGACAGAACCCTTCTGTTCGGGCTGCACAGTGCCGGACAGAAGCCTTCTGTTCGGCACTGTGCAGCCGAACAGAAGGCTTCTGTTCGGCACTGTTCAGCCGAACAGAAGCCTTTTGTTCGGCGATCCAGTGCCGAACAAAAGGGGAGGCGGGGGGGGAGCTACCTCGAGGTGGTCGTGGAGGCGCCGGCGAGGTGCTCGTTGCTCGGAGATGGCCGGGGAGGTGGTTCCGGGAGAAGCCGGCGAGGTGGTCGGAGATCGGGAGAATGCCGGCGACGAGAGGGAGAAGGGGGAACGGGGGGTTTTGGGCGTTGGCGAGGTGCACTGCACCGACCGGCGACGAGAGGGAGAAGGGGGAGACGGAGGGGGTTTGGCCGCCGGCAAGGTGCTTGAGGCGAGGTTTTTTGGGCGGAAGGGAGAAGCCGGCGGGTGTTTTGGAGGGGAAGAGCAGGGTGGGGGGGGGTTTGGGGGGTGTAGAGAGCAATTTAGGTGAGGGGGTGGGGAGGGTGGGGGGTAATTTAGGAATTTTTAATTTTTTAGGGGTGTCCTTAGCAAATGGGGGGGTGTAGAGAGTATTTAATTTTTTTTTAATTTTTGGGGGGTGTCCTGAGCAATAGGTGGGGTGTATATAGAACCACCCCATCACGAGAAGTGGAAGGAGGGATAGTGGTGCTGGTGGAGCGGTCATCGACAGTACTCCTAGCGGTGGCACCAACTAAGATGCAATCTCTTGCTCCGTCCAAGCAGCAGTCACATTCACAAACACCATCACTGCTGCTACAATCTTTGGCCTCATAGGCCTAATCGAAGAGCGGCGTCGGCCTTGTAGCATGTATCTGTCTTCTCTTGCGGTCATGTGCGGCAGAAAAATCATCACCAACTTCTTTGTTGTCCTTCTTGGGATAAATTCTGCACAGAGCCATCTCCTGAAACTGCAAAACCAAGGGCAGTAGTCACGAAGTAATAGATAATCAAATATATTAAACAAAACTATAACGGAAGATCATAACAAAATTAGATTCAGAAGAGAGGGGAAAAAATAGAAAAATTACATACCTTGCCATCAGGGGAGTGGAGGAGGTACTCATGCATGATCTAGTTGGGGTGCAGCCTCTTCCTCTGGTTGTCTCTGAATTTGAAGACAAGGGACGTCTTGTGCCCGATCACCTCGGAGGAGCCATTCTTGAAGATGAGTTGGCCTCGGGCATTGCCATGCCAGAAGCCCTCCCCAGCAATGCGGTTTGCCCTGCAGCCACTCCCGTCGGCACTCGCCCTGTGCCTAGAAGTGAAGTAGTACACCTCCTCCCCTACTCCATGCATAAAATCTCCTGTAGATCGAGTCTAGAAAGCAATCCAGCCATCAAAATTTTTTTCCTTTCTAAATAATTGAAAATCGAAAAAACAAGATTTACGATATTCACATTAATGTAAAAATATAGAACTGACGAAAGAAAACAAGAACGGAAGGCAAGAAGGAACTACAAGAAACTCCACGAAGTCCGGAAGTGAGAGTCAAACCATCGGTTCACTTGCAACCTGAAGAAAAAGGAGGAGAAGGATGGGGGAGAAAAAAGAAGAAGAAGGATCTCGGGTTTTTGTTAGGGTTTTAGGTAACGCAATATATCAAGAACTCATTCTTGCTGGTGACACCACAAAAAGAAGAAGAAGGATCTCGGCTTTTTATTAGGGTTTTAGGCAAAGCAATATATGAAGAACTCATTTTTGCTGGTGATACCAAAAAAGAAGAAGAAGAATCTCGGGTTTCAATTAGGGGGCGTTTGGTAACCCCAACAGGATCACCACAGTGATCTAAGATCCCCGGTGATCCGAATACTGGGGTGATTTGATCCTCATTGATCTAAGATCACGGTGTTTGGTTGGCCATGGTCCAGTGATTAAAAATTCCTGGATATCCATAAGTAACTTTTTTGATATAGTACAGGAATCCAAGATCACCGACCACATAATACCACAAATACCCCTGATATATCTTAGTTAGATTTTTTTACATGTTTTTAATTCTCATAAATTAAAAATGTAAGTCAATATGCTAATTTCTATAATAGCTCCGTAATTTTGTCACATATTCTACTTTTAGTAGCCCTTAATAAGTTTCTTTTGCTTATTCCCCTATAAAAAATTTCTTTTTGATTCTTTGACGACCATTCATGCCAATAAAATTTACTATAGAGACAATGACCAAGTGATCTAGCGAAATGCCACATATTTCCAGTGTGACGAATTATCCTTAATGCAATATGCCGCCAATTTTGGTACTGCAAAATTCCAAGATGAGCTGTTGCAGCACATAATTTCTATTTGATCTTAAGAAAAGAGAGGGAAATGGTTCAATATTCTGGATATAGTTTAGATAGAAAAGGCAAAACAGCAGCATATATACTGATAACACTAAGAATGCAGAATCAGCAATGACCAAAAGAGACAAATTACTTATGGACAATCAGCAATGTCCAAGCGATCTAGCGAAATGCCACATATTTTCAGTGTGAGCAATTATCCTTAATGCAATATGCCACCAATTTTGGTACTGCAAAATTCCAAGATGAGCTGTTGCAGCACATAATTTCTATTTGATCATGAGAAAAGAGAGGGGAATAGTTCAATGTCCTGGATATAATTTAGATAGAAAAGGCAAAACAATAGTATATATACTGATAACACTAAAAATTATAACACCCGAATCAATAAAAAGCCATAAACATCAAAACTCCACCGAAGCCACAAACATCTAAAGTATAAATGTGAAGATGTCTAGGTAGCATCACACTGGATCAAAGTCAAATGAGGGTCTATATGGACCGCCTTCTAACTGCTTTAGCATATATCTTCTCTTGAACTATTGAGGCAGGGTAAAAAAGAAGTCAATTTTGGACTTATCTTTGTTAATAACCTCGCCAGCAATCAACATATCATCCTCACTCAAATCTTCAATCTTCATAATCTCCTCAAACAAAGCCATACGCCTCTCATCACTTTGCCCCTTCTTCTCAAAAAAGTTTGCAATTTTCTTGAAGTCTTCCTTACTCCCTTCACAAGTTCACATGCACTGCTTATCTTTCCCATCTCAGTGACCAAGTTCTCCATGGCAGTATCATTGTGCTTTCTCTTTTTACTTACTAAGCTTCATTTTTTCTTGCCAATTGTTGCAATACTAGTACCAATGCCTGTAGGTTGGCAAATAGATGGTGGTGAATCTATTGCATTCGGAGAACCTCCCTCAGCATCCATATCATCTTCCAAACTCATAGTATCACCTAAAGCTTCCTCCTCTTTCTCAATTTGTTCACAAGCATCAGCTCGATCCTCTGCACCCTCCCCATTTGCTCTATCCTTACCAAACACAATTGACAAGTCTTCATAATAAGGGAAAGGCTTGTTTCTCAGGCCAGCTACATGGGGATGACTCTGTCAACACAAAACAAAAGTTATTAAATAATTTTAGAAATACAAACAAGTGAAGAATTATATTGAAAAGGCATAAGTTGAAAGCAAACTTAGAAAGCATATATTTATGTAATACCTTCACCCATAGGTCATAAACATCTTTGTCTACCACCACACATTTCTCTCTATCATTCCATCCAAATCTCGAACAGTTTGGTCCTAACATTTCTGCAATTGCATTGTATTGCTTTTTTAGTAACTTCACATGATTTTCAATGTATGGATTTCCTCTCAGTCCACAACCAAGAAGCTTTTTTTCCATCATTCTCTCCAAATGTTGGTGAAATTCTGGCCTTAATGTGCCATTATCACCCTCCCAACCACCAGCATTCACTACGTCAATAAGGCACTCAACCAGCTTTGCATCTTCAGTCTTTGTCCAAATTCTTTTCAAGGAAGTAGTTTTGTCTGCCCTTGTATTTGCTTTTTTATTTCCTTGAAAAAGTTGTTCTTCCATCCTGAAAATCAGACAGAAAGAATAATATATTGCACACATTGGACACAAGTAATTGTACATATTTAATTGAATAAAAGAAGTGGCAAATAAATCATTGAATATTATAAAGCAAACATAATAGATAAAACAACAGCAAAATAGATGATGACATTACAAAAATAACATAAAAAATTTGTTCAAGTACAAATAGAAATTTCATTAAACATATTAGCCTATGCATTTTGACTATTCAACCATTGCTCGAACATATCATTCGCCAAATTCTTCCTGAAAGCAGCCCAAGCATCACTTGTCTCTACATAGGTTATCCTATCACTAACTTCTTCCTCTTGTGAGCTAGTGACATCCTCAACAACCTCGATGTCCATTGGGTCAATAGGCATTTCTTCTCTGCTAAAGTTGTGAAGAAGACAACAAGCACTTATGATTCTACATTGGGTTTTTACAGAGTAAAATGACTTAGACCTCAGAATTGCCCATCTTCCTTTTAGCAACCCAAAGCACCTCTCTATAACATTCCTAGCCCGAGAGTGCTTCATGTTAAAGAACTCATGAGCATTTGCGGGTTGTTGACTCTGTCTCCACTCATTCAAATGGTATCTTTGTCCTCTATAAGGAGCCAAAAAGCCTTCAGCATTTGCGTATCCAATATCACATAGATAATAGTAACATGTATATTGTAAAATACAATAATTACTTTCAAAATAAGTTATGCATCACTTGGTATGAGAATTTGGCTATTCTATTTATCATTTTTTTACTTACCTTGGGGCATCTTCAAGCCATTTCTCCTCAAAATGGCATCTTGAAGCACTCGAAAATCAGTAGCTGATCCCTCCCACCCAGGCAATACATAAATGAATTGCATGTCTCGAGTACAAACACCAAGGACATTAGTAGCAATCTCACCCTTGCAGCTTCGATACCTAGGCTTGTCGACCTTCTCTACATTGACCTTTATGTATGTTCCATCAAGTGCTCCGAGGCAGTTCTACATTTATAAGATAGTTTATTTAGTTTAGTAGTATAATTTAATTGATACAACTAAAAGTAGTGGTAAAGAGTACCTTGAACCACTTCCACCTCTCATCTGTACAGTTCTCCGTCACAGCTTCAGGTTTTCGTAACAACATGGAATGGAGACGTAGCACAAAGTTGAGAACAACATGAAATTGTCTACTTATTGTTTTCGCTAGAACGGGCGCTTGTCTCTTAATTATCCTATTCTTCACATCATGTGAAATTATATATAAAAATATGGCAACCATTTCCTCTACATCCATGTTTTTAAAGGATTTGAGTCTTCCTTGTGTTTTTAGTAAATGACATAATTTGTGAAAGACTCTACTATCCATCCGTATATTTTCAACAAAGGCTAAGTCACTATCAAACACAATTTTACCCAAAATCATAGACCTTATGTACTGCCTACTAACTAAATTCATTTTCCATCTTAATCTCAAATTAGATTGATTCCTAAATATGAGAGTAGTAAGCAATTGTATGCTGAAGTATATGTGCTCCATCATTTTCATTCAAAAAAGTAAGACACCAAGTAACTACAAATGCCTTGACCTTGGAAATCGAGCCATTACTGCAAACAGTTTAATTTTACAGGCCAAGCTTTCTTTTAATCTCAAAAGAAAACCACATAAGGAACTTATCTATGAACTTATCTTTACCATGTCAAGCAAGACCAGAATAGGAATAGGTTATCCCATGGCACTTCATGGTCAAGGTGAAGGAAAGAATTTGTCTAGAAAGGGACAAATTCACAGGTATGGTATAATAACCAACAAGTAGCCATAGAGAGGAGGAAAAAAAGACCCAGACACAAATTCTCTAATAATACAGAACTATAATGAAACATTGACCACTTTAAAAAAATGCGGCTATGTAGTAAAGCATATATACCTACAAGTTTATATTCTTGTTAGCCTATCATGTCTTTAACTATTTACATAATTTTTTGACATGTTCAACTATTAGATGGAATAATAAATCAGTTCATATTTTATAAATGGGCATCATCACAGTCAAGACAAAGCTATGAATTAAGTAAATCCCTTACAAAAATCTTATGAATCAAAGGTTAGCATAAATTGATTTTGAATGCATAAAAGGAATAGATACACCACTTGGCTATGGATTCGTGAATTTAACTTAGGTGAGAGAAGATAGTTTAAGAACTACAGCATTGCTTAGCTCAAATGAACAAAGGCAATGACATTGGAAATCCAGAGAATTAGGAATTATTTAAATATAGATAAGATCAGTTCATACCATCCAGGCACACCTTAAGTTACAAATCTGGACAAATTCACTGGCAAGGGCATTATGAGAAATTCACTCCATCTAACTAATAAAAATCTCATCCCACCATCTCCCCTTCGAGTACCCAAGTAGCAACTGCAACATCATAGCATAACAACCATTCAACCCCTCTGCAGGCTAGGAAACTCTCCACCTCCCTTCCATCAAGGGGGAAGACTCGTAGCTAGCTCCTGTTCCCATTTTATATGGGGCCTTTGCTTCACACTGGATCAGGCAAGGAGCCTCCCTCTCCTCCCCCCCCCCCCCCCCCCCCCCTCCCCTCTGCAGGCCAGGAAACTCTCCACCTCTCTTCCATCAAGGGGGAAGACTCGTAGCCAGCTCCTGTTCCCATTTTATATGAGGCCTTTGCTTCCTTTTGGTCTACTTATGTAAAGTAGAATTGTGCCTGAATGGGCACAAGGAGATGGGGCTCACCATGCAAGGAGCCTCCCTCTCCTCCCCCCCTCCCCTTTGCAGGCCAGAAAACTCTCCACCTCCCTTCCATCAAGGGGGAAGACTCATAGCCAGCTCCTGTTCCCATTTTATATGGAGCCTTTGCTTCCTTTTGGTTAGGCAAGGAGCCTCCCTCTCCTCCCCCCTTCCCTCTGCAGGCCAAGAAACTCTCCACCTCCCTTCCATCAAGGAGGAAGACTCGTAGCCAGCTCTTGTTCCCATTTTATGTGGGGCTTTTGCTTCCTTTTGGTCTGGCAAGGAGTCTCCCTCTCCTCCCCCCTCCCCTCTACAGGCCAGGAAACTCTCCACCACCCTTCCATCAAGGGGGAGCTTCCTTTCTTTTTTACAGATCAATTCAGTCAAAAATAAATAAATAAATAAGAATACGATGGAGAGCAAAGAGTACATGCCTGAATCTTTGAGGCCTCTCGGATCCCCGTCGGAAGTCACCGCTGAATGCCTTCGAACTCCTTTTGCGCTCGCTGGAAAGGAGAGCAGAGAGATGGGAGAGATCGGAGCAAAGATAGGGAAGAGGTAACGACTCAAGATAAAAAATGGTTGAGGGGTATTTTGGTCTATAATTTTCAACTTAGGATCATTGCCATGAGGTGATCTTGAATTTCTGACCTCAAGGACAGGTATCCCATCACCGGGTTTGGGGGTGATTTGAGTAGTGGAGGTGATTTAGGATCACCGCCACGTAGGATCACCGTGGTGCAACCAAACGGGGTGATCTCACCACCTCCACCCCCATAATCCTTGATCTTGGGCCGATCATCCCATACCAAATGCCCCTTTAGGGTTTTAGGCAAAGCAATATATCAAGAACTCGTTCCTGCTGGTGATACCAAAAAAAGAAACAAAAGATAATAACATGAAAAGCGAAACCGGAAGAAGAACAAGAAGAGAAAAAAGAGGAGGAATCGTGTACTTGGGAGGTTTCATGGTTCTTGTGCATAGACATCGCACTCATGCATCAGCACAGGAGGGAGTGGAGAACCCTCCACTCGCATCCGGAGGTAAGTAATGATTTCCGTATCCGTTGGAAGAAGCCTCATGCCAAGCACCGCTCTGTATATCTTCTCTTAGCCTTCTCTTCTTTACTTTTCTCCTTCTTCTTCTTCTTCTCTTAGCCTTCTCTTCTTCACTTTTCTCCTTCTTTGTCTCCTCTTAGCCTTCTTTTCCTCACTTTTCTCCTCCTCAAGCTTCCACAGTCATTAGAGACACACGGTCACAGCTCCTAGATACAAATATAGATAAACCAAGAAGCCAAAGATCGGAAGTAATAAAATAATAAAAATATTGCACCATCAGATCTGAGATGAACAGGCAGTATTCGTTAGCTATTACTGATGAATTGGTTGGCTTTTTTGGTTTACATGTAATTATATTAAAGTAGAGAGCTCG
This sequence comes from Phoenix dactylifera, assembly GCF_009389715.1. NCBI lineage: Eukaryota > Viridiplantae > Streptophyta > Magnoliopsida > Arecales > Arecaceae > Phoenix > Phoenix dactylifera. Next base: position 48,222 of record NW_024069029.1, on the reverse strand, counting down.
GTTCACAAGAGATTTTTTTGTTCTCTCTTTGAGTTGTCTTCTTCTCCATCCACCAACTTCCATCCAGTCTCCTTTTTCTTGTTCCCTTGCCCCACTCCTCCAAACTAAGGCCACCGGAATGCCATCAAGGACCCGAACCATGGATGGCTTGGGTTGACCCAAACCGATCCGATCCAAATCTAAATTAAATCCAATAGCTAATCGGCCATTAGATGCGACAATAAATTTCTCATATTAAATCCAATAGCTATCAATAACTATAGGTTTCAAGATACATTTGAAATTCAAAATGCATTACTGATAATTATGTCCGAATCCTACAAATAATATACTCCTAAAAAAATCGAAATTTCAAATAATTTAACGATACTATAATTTTCAAAATTTCTTTTTTTTTTATTTGTGACGTGCTTAAGATTGTGCATCATAACAATCACAATTATTTAGCCTTTTTTCCTACTATTTAGGGTTAGCTCCAAATAATATCCTCATTCTTGGATCTATTTCATAGTTGTACAAAATAAATATGCAAATCAATTGATCAAAAATTAATACCCAATCTTGTTACACAAGCGATATGATTTGACCTTTGGCATGCAACAATCTAGCTCTTTTTTGTACTAAAAATTTAAAAAAAAAGTAAGCAAGGCCATCAACCCTAAACACCATTTTACCTTCTTTTAGATTGAGATAGCTGCATGTATCTAGGTGCTTTAGTTGTTTTAGACTTTGAGCAAGTTGTTGGACTCTAGATCCTATGATTAGTTTTAATTCAAATTATTTGAACTAAATGCAAGACCGGTATTAGTTCGGAACTTCAGATTGTTTGAGCTAATTAAGGGATTCTAGGTCTTGCAGTTAGCTTTGCTTCCCACTTTCGAGTGAGATAGATTATTTGAAGGCACCTTAATCATGTCCGACGTTACCCTAAGGCTAGCCAACGTACTTAAACAAATGTAACAAGAAAGCGTTCCTTTTACTTTGGGAACATATCTGCCTACAAATGATTGCAAATATCTTTTCATTTTCACTCAAACTCGTTGCCTTCTCCATCGCGAACTGCAATCTACTTCAAAAAAATAGATGGATATAATTATTTCTATCATGACTAGGTATGTGAAACATTTCACTCTCTCTTATGCTTGTCCACCAAAAATTTGTGATGCATTATTATGCATCGATTCTTGAGCTCAAATCCTATTTCTAGTATCCTAGTACGTATCTTTTTCAAGTTAAAACACCAACATGCATTTTTCACTTTGTGCCAGAATTTATATCTGGAAGCTTACCGCAATCTTGCAAAACCCTAAAGAGTAATAAAGTCTTCAAGTTACTACTGTTCTATGTTATTCCATGATTCAACGTCTGTTTTGATTGAGTCGGTAAAGAAATCATGAAACACATTTATTACTGTTACAGGGACGGTGTTTTGGCCGGAGCCTCGCGCAACAGCATAGCCCACATTAAGCTAGCAGAAAAAGAGGATCGCGTTCCTCCCGAGGTATTGTCCGTTTTGGGGATCGTACCCAGAGCCCTCCTCACGGTTTTGCCCTTCAAAAGGCGCCTCGAGAGGAAAGTGCTTTGCCCCCCAATTAAGGCACAGAACATTTCCGCTTCTAGCCGATGTGGGACTATGTTCGGCCCCCTCCCACAACATAGCCCCCCAACGGGAAGGTTCAGTGCGCCTCCCAGTCTGGGGTAGTCTGCGGCAAGAGGGCGCTTCCCACAGACGACGCCATCTGTTGCGGGGACGGCGCTTTGGCCGGAGCCTCGTGCAACAACATAGCCCACATTAAGCTAGCAGAGAAAGAGGACCGCGTTCCTCCCGAGGTATTGTCCACTTTGGGGGTCGAGCATACCCCGAGCCCTCCTTACGGTTTTGCCCTTCAAAAGGCGCCTCGAGATGAAAGGGTTATGCCCTCCAATTAAGGCACAGAAACTTTCCGCTACTAGCCGATGTGGAACTATGTTCGGCCCCCTCCCACAACAATTACTTTGTAGAAAATGATGAAGGCATTGGATTTGTTTTGTTGTTTTGTAATATTTCATTCTGATTAGTAACTTTGATGTTAGTTAATTTGTAACATGAGAAAAAAGTACTCTCTTTATTCTCCTTAATGTAACATGAGAAAAAATCACATCGTGAAACTTGGATAAGACGGAGAATGCATACATATATTTATGATGATGATGATGACTACATACTAATGCTCATTCGTAATACAAATGTTCGCAATAATCCATGTAGTGACAATAAAGCTAGACTTCGTTTTATTTCGAGAGGACAAGACTAAGCGACCGACTATTTTCTCAAAAAGCCCAGAACCCATACAAAGGCGCAGATAATTCTTGCTGGTACCTCCACAGTCCAGGCGGAATCCAAGACAACCTGCAAGAACGTGCTAAGAAACCTTAAAAACAAAGTAAATAAATTTAGGCTATCCTAGTTAGATGGCATGGGCAACGAAAGCAAGAAGTAAGAACTAGTAGATCTTTCTGAAATAATAAAAGCTAGCTATTCCCATATGCATGTAAAAGCTATTCCTGTTTCGCCTTGAACTATGGGTTGTCAGCCCTCCTCCTCGATCTCCTCGCCTCATCGTGGTGCATCCTGCGGGCGTTCCTCACCAGAACCGACGCCTTCTTCCTCGTTGTCTTCATAATCCGGTATCTCCACTCTTCCGGATTCAATTAACTCCAAGTCATAGATGAGCACCTGGTAATGATGAAACACTTGAGATAGCGTCTTCCCTGGAAGCTTCGCTGTGATCAAGGACCACCTATTTGGCGTTCCCTCTGGGTATTGAACAAGAGCAAGCTCGAAAATTTTATCCTCGGCTCTGCTCCACTGGGTTTGCAATTGCAGGAAACGAGTCTCGTTAGAAGAAGCCATATGTTCTCTCTTTCAAAATAAGAGATTTTGATTGATCGTAACCTTGAGAGTTTCAACTGACGATGCAATGGTGCAACTTATATATAGATTTTGAAACAAATATTTATGGTATGTAGTATTTCCAAATAGGAATCCAACGCAATCAATTCCTAACGGAGCAATTAAGGCTCGGTGACGCATGATGGAAATCTAATTTATAAAAAATAAATACAAAACTAAAAAATCGTTTTTGTGGTTAAGCAGTTGGCATCCTATTCTACTTAGGATATGAAATTAATTTAATTACTTAAAACTATTTCTAATAAAGGAAGCAGTGAAGTTTAAAAATTTGAAGCCTTCTTTACAAAATTCTGATTTTTCGCCCAACTACCATCCAAATTCGAACGCCACGGCTATTGGCAAATCAGCGAGCATGTTTGAATGTCTCATCTGATTGATTGCCTTCCACAGTAGACTCTTTTCTCGTTGCCTTTAATTTAGTTAAAATACGTAATTGAGATCTGCCTAATGTGTTTCTTGGGAATATGGTTATTTATGTCAATAGTCAGCCGCTGCCGAAAGGTTTGTCAAGGTTGCTGCATGTAAAATATTTGTTGCATTATCAAAGATTTGCCTGCTGCCGGCTTCGCTGTTTGCCGCAGCAACACAGGATTATTGCCATATTAAAACACCATTAAAATTAAAACCACTTAAATTTCTGAAGAAAAAACTTTACATTACATTTCTTCTGATTTCATTACATTACATCAAAATTTATATGATTTATTTTTTGCATGTTGGTTATTAGTTGTTTTTTTGATTTTTTTTTTTCTTCTGAAGTTACATTTTTTCTGATTTGTGTTGCTTGGAAAATAAAACTTCCTACATATGAACTCGTTGCAAGTGATATATTTTCTGAGATATTGGATATATGTCAAATGGTTCCAGTGTACCCTATGTCAGCATAATCTGTTGAAAGATTGCAGTTATCGTTGCAATTATACTGGATTTAATTTTTTATATGCCACCATCGTTGATTTTTCTCTTCAGATACAAAAATATAGGTTGGTAACTTCTGTTATATAGTATACATGGTTATTCTACGGAAATGAAAATTGTATGGTATTATTTATTGGAGCAAATTCTAGATGATGGCAGCCATGGCATTTGCATGTTTCTGCTGGCTTCACTATCCTTCAGCTAAATTGTGCTTCCTTCCTACTCTTCACCAGCACCTGCAATCTTAGAATAAGAGAATTTTAAGAGTAAATTGTGAGGAAAATATTGTTCCAACATTGGTGCTAGCATGGATAATACTGGTTAGGGATGACAATTTATGATCCGATCCGCCAACCTGACGCACGAACGACCCACTTTTGGAAGGTTTGGATTTGATATAAACGAGTTTGAATTATAAACAGGTCAACCTATCTAGACTTGTTTATTAAATAGGTTGGATTTAGGTATAGACCTTCGACCCGTTTAACCCATTATGATCCTAATAATTGGGTCGGATCATAAGCTGACCCATTTAACATATTTAAAACCTATTCACCCAATAAAATCAGCTTAACTTATTTCTAATCTGTTTAACCCGACCCGCTTAACTTGTTTAACCTATTTAAGCCCATTTAATCTGTTAAAAATATATTTAATCCATTTAACCTGACTTACTTATTTCATAAATAGCTTATGTGGTTTTGGTCGGATTACCTATTGAATAAATAGGTCTAATTCAAATATAAAATTTTGACCTGTTTAATGAACACGTGAGATTCGGGTTGACGAATTTTTGACCCGATCAGCATCCAACCCATTCGTATCCGAACCGAATCAACCCAATTGCCACCCTTAATACTGGTGTGATGCCAACGACGCATTGTTTTGGGAGGCACAATGATCTGGTTGCTATCCTTGATCGGGAATTGAACACAAGAATCAGTATATCTACTTTGAAGCTCATGTTTGTCTTCTCTATTATTGAACTACTTAGTTCCCATAGAATTGTGCATAGTTGGTACAACAATAATTGTGTCCTAATTTGTTCAAAGGAAGTGATTGCATTATTTCCAACATATTACAACAAAAATGAAGATGAGGAAAAGAAGTTAATAGTGCGTGTAGTATCAAATGAAGCCTTAAGACGTTCCCCGTCTCAAACAGTTGCGAGCTCGTGGAATAGCAACAACTTGCTCATCTTTTTGGAGCAAGATTTTCGGATCGCCGTCAACCCCTGCAATAACTGCTATCACCCTCTTAGCTACTTTTGTTTCCTTTTCTTCTTCTTCTTCTTCCCCTAAAACCCTATATAAATACCCTGATTTCCCTCCGCTCGATCCACCGTGAAGCTCTCTCCTCCCTGCTTCTTCTCCAATGCCGGTGTGCCACCTTGGCCGAGCACCACAGCATGAAGCCCCTCCTTCTCTCTGTAGTTTTTCCATTGTCTTATTTCTCTATTTCGAGACCAATCTTCCTTTCCGCCAAAGTCCACTACCAACGGCCAAGAGTTGCCACCATGGTCGCTTGTTGATGAGTTCCCCATCCCATCACCACTCCCTTAGGCTGAGAAAGCCGCCACCAATGCAGCTAAAGGTGCTGCCCCTCCTATTCTCTCTCCTTCTCTATTTTGGCCACGCATGACTGTTCCCACCAACCGTCGCCACCATCTCCAGTCGTGGTTGTGGTCCTTGGTCATCGTCGTCGTAGCCGAGGCAGTCGCCACCTCTGCTGGTAGCTCAACCATGCTTGACCACCGAATCCTGGCACCCCCCCGGCCTCTTCTCTCCTCTTCCCTCTCCTCCTTCCTATTTTCTTCTTCTTATTTCTCCTTTTCTTCCCATTTTGTCCTTATTCATTTGTTAACCTGATTCCTCTTTGGCCTATGGATTAGATGTAGGGATGACTCGTGCCGATGACTGACCAAACCCAGACCTCTGATTAAACCTAGATTGAGACTCTTTCTCTCTCTAAACTGATCTAGGGATCTTAGTTCAAAGCTCTAACTTTCTTTGCTCAAATCTAAGTTGACCCCTAGGTGAAGGCCCTAGACTGCTCTGATACTCGGGCGGCATATCGACCCAGTTTCTCATCCTTCTCAAATATCTCCTAGAATTTGGTTATCTTTGATATTTATTGAGCCACTTCAATTATAGCTCATCTTGATTAGTTTAGTTCATCTTCTTCAGACTAATCCATGCAGTCGGGTACTGCTCCTGATCAACCTTGCATTTGCTTCATCCTGATTTGGGTATGAGGTTGTATTCTCCAATAGTATTTTAATTTGTGACTTTGGTTGGCTACTAAGATAATGATAAAATTAATGGTATTTTAATGATATTAAAATAGGTGAACATGACCCATCTAACTAAAAAGTGAGATTTTGAAGCGAAAAGAGGTAAGTAACCTGATGCTTCAAAGTATTTTTTTTGATCTTTGATAAAGTTATGATTAGTTTATTAACTTTAAATGTAATCTCTATTTTATACTAGATTAAATGGGTCAGGCATATTATTATTATAATTATTTTAAAATATGTTATGTGTTATGTTATTCTTATAAGATAAAATTTGAAAAATATGACTGGATAAATTATGAAATTTATTTTATATACATGTAGTCTCAGTAAAGCTATGGTCTGGTTCCGCTAATGGAAATTATTCGTTGGCCTTGTCGACTTGTAAGCTAAGAAACTGGTTTTGACACCGAGCCATCGGTAATTAGAATAGCGGTATCTGGCACTTTATGCATTCTGTATCTGACCTATACCACAGGATAACATGGCCATCGCCTGATGTTGGGTCTCTACTATCAGTTTATGAAAATAATAAAAAATAAATTTTAAAAAGATGTATGTATTACAAAAGTTGATTTATTTTCAGTCAGTATCTTGCTATTAAATTATTTAATTGGCATGTCCCCATTCTATTGTGTTATATTGCTATGGGGCTAGCTCATTATTCTATCTTTTTCTATTTTTAAATTCTGAATCATGATTGCTCAAGACATAGGGGAAGTGCACGATCTTCTAAAGATATTTGTGATCATTTGGATTTCAAGTTTAGCTTAGTTAGATTAATTTAGTTCAGTCTGAACATTTTATTCGATTTGAACAACAATAATTAATTATCATATTTTGACTTATATTATCTTGGGACAATTGATTATACAAATAATTTTGTTTAGAACTTGGTTAAATTAGTTTCTGAAATCGAATTATTATTATTATTATTCTTTTGAGATTATTATGACTTAATCTGTAGCCTTACATGCTTGTGTGGTCCACCCTGCAGGTATGCGATGTCTGTTACACTCTAGATTCGGGGTGTGACTTCTCATCAAGCTTATCGGCGATCCGGATGGAGGTGAAGATGGTGCCGGCAATGAGGGAGAAGGAGAAGACGAAGGCAAGGATGAGGCTGTTGGTGCTCGGCGGCCCGGCCCTCACCATCGCCAGCTCCTTTCCTTGCCTCCTTTTACTACTGCTGCAAAGGCTTCCAACAAGAGCAAGAGCAAGAGCACGAGAATTGGACGAAGCGGAGCACGAGGAGAAGAAGGTAGCAGCAGGAGATTTGTTGACATATAGTAGGGGCGAGATCGTAGGTATGGGACTGAGTATGAAAATGATTCGAGCCATTTGCAGATGTCCTTGGGTGTAGTCGTGGAAAAATTAAAACCCTGCCCCATGCCTCCAAAGGCAAGAGGTCATGTCGTCGTACCATTTTAAGCTAAGTAACTAGAGGTTTGAGCTCGACTTGGTTCGAAATCAGACTCAAAATTTAGATTTGAGATCAATCGAGGCTTAATATTCAAGCTCGAACTCAATCAAAAAAAAGGTAATACTTGAGATCGACCTGACTCGACTCGAATATCAAGCCATACTCGAACTGTTCAAGTCGGAGCCTTCGATATCATTAAAAAATATAGCTAAAAATTAGAAGTTAGGTCAAATTAAAAAATATAAATAGTACATATTAAAATATAAATTAATAATATATATTATAAACTATACACACACACACACACTTAGCTTAGCTCGTGAGCCTTCGAACCTAGTTTTTTGCTATATAAGCTTGATAATAGCCAACTCAAGTCAAACTTGGACTCAAGTTGAGCTCGAGCAGCTCTTGAGTTGCTTAGCTCGTTTGCTCCCCTGTATGGGATGATGGTGGGATATGTCTTGAGCAGATTGTGCTTGAGTCAGGATGTCAAGTCTCCACACAAGCAGATATTGATGTATTGAGTTAGCTCTCTATTTTCTTTGTTTCAATCAAATTGGGCTCGCTTGATCTCTAGGGAATTCTGCTAATATTCTCTAAAACTTTTGACTTGATAATTTTGAAAGTAAATAAATAGTAACTTAGTGAAACATTCTTGGAAAGTAGCTTTTCTTTAAAGTTAACCATTTGCAGTGGCTTTATGCATAAACACTTCTTTGCAAAAGCAATCCAATAAGCTTTATTTTATACTTGCAATGATGACTTACAGTGCTTTCAATGTTTACAAAACAAAGAATCATCATATGTTAAACTATAGCATGAAGGATATTTAAGGGTTTTGTTGATTTACTCATAGTACAACATTATCCTTAATCAGACAAAATACTAATATCTCCATTATTATATTTATGCATTTGAGTTCTGAGTCACAAACACACATATTTCAATCAAGCCATTTAACATAATCCATACAACTTTCAACTTTAAATTCTTAAAATGGTATACAGAAAATGTCGGGCTTGTGTCTTGAAATCTATTTGTTGCATGCAGATATTCAAGAGAGGGGTGGCAAGGGATGGATGGAAGAGATAGGAGGTCCAGTATCCCTCCCTGACCAATTGGATAAATGGAGAATGGCTACAAGTGGATTTAAGGCATGAGGACTGTTGTTTTTTTTTTGTTTGCAATATTTTTTAAATTTGTTTTGACGCATATTGAAAAATAGAAACTCATTTATATTTTTTATAGGTGAGAAATTATTAAGGGATCATACAAAGGAGATGTGCTTGACTCAACATAATGACAATTCTCCTAAAAATAGGATTGTTTATGCCCAACCAAAGTGGATTAAATAGGAACAAGATAGATGGTTACTTTAGTCTAGGCAAGAAGGGGTAGAGGCTGGTTTTTTGTTTAGATCTAACCCCACTATGCTACCTTTTGCATATACTTGATCCTTTCTAATTATTAACCTCTTATATACAGTTGTACTACTTAGACCTGCAAATAACTATTAATATGAGAGTTAATAATTGAAAGTAACTATCTTGTCCCTTGGATGATTAGGCTACGGATTTTGGATATATTTGTTCTTTTGTACAATGTGGAATATCATTACATAGTTGCCACTTATTGGAAAACTAATATAACCGCCGGCTAGTTAGCTACTAAAGAAGGAAAAGAAGATGTTAATATAACTTGGTATTTTATTTTGTTCTTCGAGTCTGGATATATTTTGTATTGATTCTGAGAGTTAGGTACTAAGCTAAAGGCATGTGCAATGAGGATCGGTAAAAATATAAAATAAAGGAGAAAAGATCAAAAGAGAGGAAGAGGGAGTTACTAGACCCATACTCTTTCTGAAATTTCCTGCACTCAAGGATTCAGAAATCTTAATTTCTAAAATTTTTAATATGTCTAAGAATTCATCTGCTATTATTTTTGTTTTCTCTTCCTATTTTCATATATCCTAGGAAAAAGGAATAACAAAAATTTTGAGCAAACATTGTCTTTAACATCTATTACCATTTGCTACTTGCCTAATTTGTACAGAAATAGCGGCGCAAAGCAACAACAATACCAAAGAAACTCTTTTTTTTAAAAAAAAATTCTCTACTCTCTTCCATCCCTAATATAGCAAGGCCTGTTGAAATAACAATTTTAATCATTATTGTTGGTGCCGCCGATCCCAGGACATCAAGGTAGACTAACTCCATAGACCAACAAGACAATAAACAAGAACGAGAGCTTGCCAGATTAGCTCCGGCTTGATCTTTCGATGCTCAAGTTAGGGAGAATTTGCAGTGGGAATGAAGAAAAAGGGGTAAAAAAAACAGAGAGATAAAGTCTTCCTTAGCTGAAGTGATTTTTTCATCCTCTTTTCTAAAGAGCCTTTGGACCTATTTGTAGCTAGAGCCCCAAATTTTCTAAAATTGAATCCCAACAAACTCGAGGTCGTATCATGATAAACTGCTGGCATAGCATAACAGCTCTGGAGACATGCTGTAAAAAATTAATATGTGGCTGAATTGCGTGCACCTTTGAGACGAAAGGACCAAGCTGCTTCTTCTGCAAGGAGCACTCTGCTCTTTCCGAATCAGTTGTGGAGGTCACCGAGCTAAGCTGAGAGGTGTTGGTTTCAGAGATTGACCACTTCTGATATGCCCTATCTAGCCTTTTGGCCTGCCTAAAGAAGCTCGACTAGAATGCTTTAGAAAATTTTCGGATGCATGTAATTCGCCACATAAGTCACGAGCTGGACAAATCCTTACATGCCACATCATGTTAGTTATTTATTATCATAATACTTATAATTAAAAATAAAAATTTAATAAATTTACGACAAAATAATTACTTATGAATTTTTATTTTTTTAATATAATATATTGCCAATACTTGCTGATTATTATTCGGCTAAAATCAACACAAGCTAGGGAAACCACCTGCCCCTCTCAACGCCCTGCTCTCCACCCACAATAAAGTTTTAATTTTCACGCACCTCCCAAACTAAATCTCTCTCTTTCCTCTTATTTGCGGAAGCCTCCATTCCTTCTTGCGCTTCGCCTCAACTCTCCTGCGGTCGATGCTCCGCTCGGGCGGCGGTATCCTGATCGAGGCGGCCTGGAGAGAGGAGGAGCCCCCTCTTAAATGTTATTCGCCCTCCTCCCTTCTCTCCCTCTCCTCGCCTCGCCTCCTTTCATGTCTTCCCTCGGCCTCACCTTCTTGGCTCGCCTCCTCGGGACCGGGTTCCAAATATTAATTTCCTCTCCTGATCCTTCTTCCCCCATACGGCTCCCTTCCTGCTCCGATCGCCAGAAAAAAGAAGCTTTTTTTGACGTTTTCCCGTTGTTTAGTGGTGGTTCTTTGACTCCTCGGTCAAAATGAGCGATCACAAGGTACATCTTTGTGAAACCCTAGTCTTTGTAATCTTGCCTCTTTGTTTTTGCTCTCTATGCATCACTAAGGAGTAATAAAGTTTTCATCTTTGGACTGTTTAGTTTTTTGGTGTTCGATTTTGTGATTTGGGTATTCCTTGGTTTGTTGAGAAAGTAAGGATTTTCATTACGTTATCATTGAGATTGGAAGCTTGATGAGGATTTCATCTCAAATTGAAAAATTTAGGCATGTAGAAAAATTTGGCTTTCTGTTCCCTGCTACTTTGGTTTAGCGGCCAAGAGGTCAACTTGCCACTTCCGGAACTGCTCCCTTGATGTGCCTGTTTTGGAGGATGCATAGGTATCAACAGGATTTCCTAATAATTTTTGTTATTTCTTATCTGTATATGGAATCTATTATTTATTATTGAATGCAGTATATCAGGTTTCATTCATGACAGCACAGTAATACAACAATCCATTCTTTCATTTAGAGCGCTATTTGGATTGGAACTTAACCTTGTAATAGGTTCAGTAAAACATGGGATGTTGGATAGCTCTAGTCTGTCTTTCATAAATTCAGATGGGATGTTGGGTGTCTCTTTTTACTAATTTGACTAGACAGCATAGCGCAATCAATTCAGCAATTATTATATGTATGGAGACTAAATATGCTTATTCATTATCATAGGTTGGTTCACTTTATTACTGATCATATTACAAATCTATTCTCCTTGTAAATTGGATAGGTATCAGTCCCATATATTCCATATGGATGATGTCTGGCATTTGCATATATCAATGTTGATGGTATCTGATGCACATTCAAGTTCAGCCGTAAACATGATAGGCTAGGTTCTAAGTATGGCATTGGCATGGAGAGTTGGACTAAGGGTGGTGGTTTGATTAGGCTGATTCATGTGGTCCAAATTTACACTATAGGCAAATTTTAGTTTAAGATAAGTTTCATTGCTATTTGATGCATCATTTGGACTTAAATGTTGGTGGAAAATATGCTAAGAAACAAATTTTACAAATATTCATCAATGCTTGCAAAGCTAGTACAGATGTGCTGTGCAAATAAATGCTTCTGGTAGATTAGGTCTCCACTAAGTTAATTGCACAAAACTTTTAAACTCTCTAGATATTCTTCTTCATGTGATTGTTGTAGATCATGGTCGTGCATGCTGGCAACTTTTAATATGTTCATTTTAATATGTGATGTTACTTTATTGTTAATTATTATAATTTCACCTTTTATTTTTTGACTGATTACAGATTTTGCCTCTCTGCAAGAGACATACTTCTATCTCACCGGAATTTGAAGCTTTCAAAAATCTTTACTTTTATGCTACATTATAGTATATCTTTCCCCCTTTAATCTTGTCTGCATTTGCTTTAGTAGGTCCTAATATTTGGGTCATTCACCGAAGATGAGACTAGGTTATTCCAAAGACAGTTAGTCGAAAGCAATGTGCATCCTTTGGAAAAGGCAGGGTTGCAATCCAAATCTTTAGACTTTTCTTCTCCAAAGTCATCTAAATGTTTGATTGCTGAACCCAAAGAAACTGATTCATTTGGAAGATCAAAGGATATCCAAGGTTCAAAGCTGGTTGCAGATGACAAAAAGACCAAGATTGAGAAGGCCAAAGCATGTAATACTTTCAAAAAAGATATGGAGGCCCAAGCAAATGGAGGCCATAACCCTTGTTTTTCCCGCACTGATGGGGTTACTGAAAATGAAAGTGATGCCTTAGATATAGTTCCTTTGCAAATATCTGAAAATGAATCTGCTGATGCAGAGTCATTATCAAACCCAAACTTGCACAAGGATGGAATTCAAACACCTAAATGCAAGAACATATTAGTTGATTCCTCAGCAGTTGTGAATCCTGTGGTGGATGTCCCAGAAACATCAAGGGAGAAAGCATCATTGGCTACACGAATTCTTCCACGAGGCTTAATAAATTCAGGAAATATGTGCTTCCTTAATGCAACACTGCAGGCACTTCTCTCCTGTTCACCATTTGTTCAGCTTTTGCAAGATCTAAGGAATCGAGACATTCCTAAGGTTTTAATAACTCACAACACTACTTATATGATTTTTTTTCTTTTTTTTTGGTGTTTTCCTTATCCTTATTTAGATTACTTGCTTCTATTTAGATTGGCTATCCAACATTAATTGCATTTGTGGAGTTTATCTCTGAATTTGGCATGCCTGATGATTCATGCCTGAAGAATAACGAGCGAGGAGCTCTTGAAACCAAGTCTTTCAGTCCCGTTATGTTTGATCCTGTTCTGAAAAGGTTTACCCCGGATTTACCAACTGGAATATCAGGCAGGCCAAGGTGTGTGCTTGTACAATGCTCTTGTTCTGATTTCCTTCCATAGCATCAAGTGATAACAGTTTGCTTATGTTAATTGTGATTATGGCATGGTTTGTAGCAAGGTTCGCCGTACCGGTACCGAAACCCGTACCGGTGCCGCACTAGTATAGGCGTACCGAGTGTCGGTACGGTACCGTACGCTCGGTACCGACCGCACCGACATTGGTGTACCGATACCGGTACCCATCGGTACGGATATGGTACGCTCGGTACCGACTGGTACCGACCGGTACAGCGAACCTTGGTTTGTAGTATTGAGCTGTACTGGCCTGTACCGAGCATGCCAACTCGTAATGGTAGCAGAAAGATACTCAGTCGAAGGGTGGCAACTTTTGACCCATACCATTTACCCGACCAAGACCCAACCCATCAGGTTCACAAGTCAAGTGTGGGTCAGCCAATCTTAACCTGCCAGCGAGTCTGATGAGGTTCCAATAAAGCCTCCTCAACCTATTGGTTCATAGAGAGAGAGGGGGGAGGGGGGTATATAATCCATATATTTTTAAGATATTTATATTGATATTCATATATATTTTAGAAAATTATGTAATATATGTGTGTTTGGATCATCCAATGGCTTAGAACTAGAAGGAGAGATGAGTTGTAGCATAAATAGTCCGAATGCTATAAAAAAGATAGCCTGCCCATTTTAACATAAAGCCTAAAACTAAATAGCCTTGGGCCTTAAATGGGTCAGTGGGTAGGTTGCAGGTTGGCAGGTTGGCTGTGGGTTGAGTTCGGTTAGAAATTCTTGACCCACTAGCATGAAGGATCGGGTTGGGTTCCGGTCAAGTCCCATGGGTCTTGATATATGTCATCAACCCAACCCAAACATGACCTGACCTGTTGATTGCCAATCCTACTTAGTCAAGTGCTAGTACCAAGAACAAGGATCGTACTGACACTATACCAGTTGGATATTGGTATGGGTATTATAAACAAGTACTACAAAACTTGGCCTAAAAGCTCACTAAAAAATCGATGAAGGATAATAGATCTTGATACTTTATGAACTTATCTCATCGATCATATATCTTTGTTCTTGCTTTTGGTTTTGTCACTTAAACGTATGCAGAATTAATAGTTTCCATTAATAGAAGAACTGCCTGATGATAAAACTATGATGGCTGTATAACCCAAAGCAAGTAGATGAACTTGGTCTAAAGCCTTGACTTCCATGTGTTTGTGCATGTCTGTGTCCATGCATGCTGCATTCTAACAGGGAAGTATTTTAGTTCCAAGTCTATAATTCTTCCTCAAGGTTTTTGATTTACTCTTTGTATAGGCCAAGAAAAGTTCAAAACTATCTAGACAGTGATACTATGCTGTAGTCTTGGTGAATTCTAATTACGTAACCACTGCATGCAGATTTAAGAACAAATTATGTCATTCGCTTGAATATTTCTTGTAAGCATTCATTCATTTTTTATTTGATGGTTTTTATCATCAGATCCATATTTTTCTCTCTGGCGAAAGGCAAACAATAGGCATGTGCCTTTAATGCCTTGCTTAAGCGACTTTATCAGTAAGATGGAGTATTTTCTTAGTCATCTACCTATTATCTAAACATCAATTCTTTTGCAGACAAGAAGATGCTCAGGAGTTTTTGAGTTTTGTTATGAATCAAATGCACGATGAACTGTTGAAACTTGATGGCCAATCTCCTAGTTCTAATGAAGCAAAATTGCCTCTGATTTCTTCTTCTGAAGAAGATGGTTGGGAAACTGTTGGGCCAAAAAACAAGTCTGAAGTGACCAGAACTCAGAACTTTGTGCCATCTGAGTTAAGTGCAATTTTTGGGGGTCAATTAAGAAGTGTTGTGAAGACCACAGGTAGGTTGGCTTTGTTGCATTATAGAGATTAGAGTGCAAGTAGTGTTAAGTGTTTGTATATATTCTTCTCTACTTGTTCAGTAACATCTCCAAATCTGGCAGTTTCCTAATTATAGGTTTCTCTGTTTGGAAGCACGAATATTCAATTCTCTATCTCCTTGGCCAGCTCTTTAACGGTTTTTTTGGGTGATGCTATTGTAGGTTCTTGCATGTGGATTCATGAGAATGATCTCAAATGATATGGCTTTTGATTTGATGGAGATTATTATTTGTTCTAACTTCTAACCATAGACACTTGTGTAGCTGTAACACCTTAACAAACTAATTTTGCTGCTGTCTTAAAATTGCCGTTGCTTGATATACTTTTGTAACCATAATAAAATGTCTGATGCGTTGGCAATATTGGTTATTCTTTTAAAATGACTATTTGCATTCAGGGTGACTTGAAGAAGCAGGTTTATGAACTGATTGCATTTTTCTTATGCTTAATCTCTGTCAGCTAAGGGAAATGCACAGGGGGCTCATATGCTTGGGGAAATTCACTAAAAACATGAAAATTGGTTTTTAATAATATTAATTCGCTTTAGTTGAATGATTCTAGTTAAAAAGTATTATTTGCAGCAGGCTGAGTCACATTAAGTTTGTACCTAACTTGAAATTGTGAATAGTTATTCCTATTACATTTTTTTAACCTTAGGTTCCTATAGAAATTTTTGAATTTAAAAGTGAAGTTGGTAAGAGTATTAATGATGATGTAATTATTTAAAGCCATGTTTTGAATCCCGTATGATCAAATATATTTATTAGCTGGATAGCTCATACTCTTGATGCCCTTCTCCTGTGAATAATACTATATGGATTTGTGGTAGTTTCTTTGAGTAAGATGGTGGTTGCTACTGGTACTTTTGATAGAAAAGTTCTACCTCATTATTTGGATTAATTTTTGAGTAAATCTTTACCTGTCTATGGGTTCCATGCTAAGCATTTATGTTAGCTTCAAAAGCCAGGCTTGCCTTCAAAATTAAAGCATCAGGGCATCTTAGACTGTTTGTTATATTAACACATGATGACTTTTTGTTTTTTTTTTTTTAATCTGATTTTAGTTTTGATGCTGATAATGAAATGCTAATTTTATAACCTTAAGTTAATACTAACCAGTGCCCACCTATAATATATCCCACAACAACTTTATCAAACACACCCTTGCCTACAAGCCTTATCTCAGTTATTTGGAACCTTGTATGAAAATTAATTTTTACCATGTTTCTTTTATTCTGTTATTAGCTCACAAAAGATTCCTTGTCACTTGGAGTCTGCAGGTCCATGAATACTAACTGTAGCCACTCTTCGAAATTCAAAATAGTATGAGCTGTCTTTCTGTTTGAAATGCTAGGTCCTTGTTGTATGTATTTCCTGATAGTGCTTTTATGTCTCTTGACACTTGCTTTATATCTGCTCTTTGATATTTTCATCGTGGAGTACAAGTGGTCATGTAGTTTAGTTGGCAGCCATGTCCTCAAATCCTCCAGCTTGAGAATCAGAGGCCCGATATCTTGTATTCACGTGTCTGTGTAGCTGTGCCCTTGAATTTCCCAGTTATTTAGATACTGTGAGCTGATACTTTGTCATGTCCAGCAATGGATGATGTAGTTTATTCAATATTGATACTGATTCTACTGACAATACATTGATGATATATGATGAATAATTCCTCATGATGCGTAGTTGGATTAATTTTAATGTTTTATGATGCAGGCAACAAGGCTTCGGCTACAGTTCAGCCCTTCCTTTTGCTCCATCTTGATATTTTTCCTGAAGCTGTTCATACTATTAGAGATGCATTTCATTTGTTTTCTGCTCCAGAAACTCTCGAAGGATACAAAACTTCATCTGGCAAGGTATAGATCCGTGCTTTATTATCTGATATAATTTGTTATAAAGAGCCATTTGGAAGAAATCTTATTTTCAAATTCATATTCCTCCAATATCCTTGACTAGATTTGGGGAAACCAAGAATTTATCTACCATCCTCTATTGGTCCATACCATATGGTATGTTCTCGGCCAGACAGGTACGAGAATGGTACAAAGGTACATGACTGGTAGAGGGTACAATGTTGTACCTTGCCAGCCCATCAATGGTAGATGATAGCCCTTCGGGGAAATCTATAAATAGTGTATGCTTTAGAATGTATATTCACATATGAACTTTGCAGCAAGGATCACGAAAGCATTGTTGTTAAAATCTTACAATTCACAATCCGGATCTATCCAGATTAGAAAGGCCCTAAATAATCCAGTTCTCATACTTGGATCAGAATCGGTTGGGAATATAGGATATAGATCTGTATGATGAATTACACAGCCCCTTGGTTCATAAATCCAACTCGACTATGCTATTTACTTATTAAATCATGTGTCTGTTTTTTGTGATTTCTTTGAGGTATATAACTTTTAAATTTCTTATCTCTACTAAGTTTCAAGTTATAAAATAAGCAAGCTTGTTATTGGAGTTTGTGAAGTTAAAAATAAGATGCAAAATTTTCATAGTCTGACAAGGACATGTTGAAATCTTGTGTTTTTAGTTTTTCAAAAACCCTACCTAAAAGGGATAATTGAATTTATTGTCGTATTTGAATATCGCAATTCGCAAGTATGTAGACAGTTTTTATTTCATTGAACATGCTATATATGGACTTAGAATTGGTGAAAACTAAATTTTTTATGTGTATGTGCTCTTATTCTCCATTCATCTACATCACAGTTGGCTCTTTTTTTAATATCTGTATATGTTCTATATTTTAAAAAATTTTAAACAAATCAGGAAAAATCTTTGAATCTACAATCTGATACTTGAGCGGATCCGATCCAATCCAATCTAACCTTTATGGTTTACGATTCGATCCCAACCTTATCAACATTGCAGATAAGCACTCAAGATATGAACCAGTTAAACTGCAGTCAAGATATGCTTTCTTTTTAAAATGTCAGTTATCTCATGAAGTTAACAGTAAACTTCATCTTCATGCTTGAGGAGCATTCTTTATTATTAGAACAGCATTATTTACAGCTGACATATCTTTTGCAACAATGAGCATTTGACTAGCCATAAAAACATTGATTGGTGAGCCTGGAGGATGAAAATGAATTTTTGAGAGTGTTACCTCAACATCTGACATTGTAGCCTAATGTTGGGTGTCACATTGCGGACGGCACTTAAAATTCTCCAAAGAAAGTGAAACAAGGACAGTTTAATACAAAGCAAATATACAAACTGTATAAAAGTATATTAGTTTACTAGGTTGGCTACTTAGTGATAATTGTTAATAAAAAATGCTATGTATCATGGAAGAAAAAGAAGAAAAGGTATGTAAACAAAAGTGCTCAAACTTCAAACACACTATCTCAATAAAGTTTTGCATTTTAGATGGTTGAGTAAGAGGGCAGGGCTTAATGATAGGTTGCTTCATTGTGACCTCGGTATCACGGGTTTGAAAGACGAAAACAATTTCTCTGCATGCAGGAATAAAGTTGTGTACATCTACCCCTCCCCAGATCCTGTAGTTGCAGGAGCCTTGTGCATTGGGACATCTTTTTTTATTTTAGATGGTTGAGTGCAAAGTACATTTGCATTGAACTGTCGAATGGCCATGCCAAATGCTGACACTTAAGGCTATACAAAGAGTGCTAGGACTGTTTTCTCTTAACATCTGAAAGTGTTCAGACTCTAAAATATGCCATGACAAAACCCTAAATTCCAAATATTATTGTGTTTGGGCAACATAGTTAAGAAGTATGAACAATTCATGCAAGTTTGATGGCAGGTTTTACTATTGTTGCCATAATTTTTCTAACAAAGTTTTTTTAATATACAAAGTCAAAAATCTGATGTGATTCCTCGATACCTTCCTCATACTTAGGTCCCTCCTCCCTACAACTTGGAGTTTGCCGTGGAGGATGAATCTTTAACTAAAAACTCTCCGTGAAAAAATCAAGCAGATCTTTACGATTAACTGCCAACCTCAGATTAAACTCTTTCACAAATTGTGCCAACATTTTTCGCTTACGCCACTAGGATCTTCCACAAATTAGTTTAACATTTCTTTGTGCCACTAGGCTTGTGGGAGGTGCGCAGCTACTTCAAAATGCAAAGTTCTTGGTTCTTGGCTAAAGTTGGTTAGTGGGAACTAGGAAGATATGCCTTTAGTTGCAACAGAAAGTTACACACCTGGAATAGAAAGGTACATACATGAACTTGCTCATGTGCAAATGCACACACTATTTTTTTGGTTTGTTGTTGTGGGGGGGGTGAGATAGGGAGAGAGGGGAAGGTTGGATAGAGAGGGGGAGATGCCAATCGAACCCTAGACCATAGGCAGGTATAATTCAAGTAACAGAAGACATGAAAGCTGCTATCTGTCTCCATCTTAGATTAGCTCACATTGCTACTCTTATTCTGGCATTTTCATCTCCCTTTGCCAATCACTTCAATCAACAGATAAGTGCACGCATAGGTCTGGAGGGGGATTTGTTTTTGTTTTTGTGTGTGTGTGTGTGTCGAGGAGGGGAGGAGATAGTCTCTCTTAATCCCATATGAGTTCACATTGCTACTGTAGTTGGGGCTTTTGCATCTCCTTTACTATTCATCTCAATCAGCAGATAAGTGCACACATGTACACTTTTTTTTGGGCAGGAGGGGGGAGAGATGCCAATTCAACTCTAGATCATAGCCAAGTACCATGCATGATAGCAGAAGTCATGAAACCTCCTCTTTCAATCCTGCATCAGTTCATAGTGCTACTCTAATGCTAGCTTTTACGTCTCCCTTTACTCTTCGTTTCAAGCAACAGCTAAGTGCACTGCTATTGGGAAGCATCTTAGGATTCTTCCATCTTTCTTTCATTCATTTCTTCTTAGATGTCTCCTCTTTACCTACTCTTCATCAATACCTGTGTACCTCTCAGCATTTCCGATCATCCTTTGACCAAATTATTTAAGCATGCTCGCTGCAAATGCAACTTCAAAGATTCAACTTAATTTTTTCTAACATTTCCAAATATATATATATATATATATATATATATATATATATATATATATATATATATATATATATATATATATATATATATATATATATATATATATATATATATATACAAATTATATATATCCACAGCTTCCTACCACTGCTATACTCAACTCTCATCTGGCACCTTGTTTTCTGCCTAACATTTATAGACACTATATGGGTTTCAAGGTAGGTGGAACTTCTTGCCATACATTACATCATTACAGTATCACATTCACGTGACACTCGACATGTTCTCATACTGGTAGAAACATCTCAGTCCATGTCCTCATTAGAATCAATGTTGCAAAAGTAGTCACTTATGGGTAGTTGTTGTTAGCTAACTGCTATCAGGATTTATATCTGGTTAATCATCCATGAAAGTTGTTTCTACAAGACAATTGCAGCCTTTTTCTTTTAGCCTCTTATGCTCCAAGGTCATCCTCTGCAAATCCTTCTACGAATTGCTTAAGGGGAAATAATTTTTTTTAGATCAATATGACATTACAATTATTTTTTGTCATAAGTTTTTTTCAAAAAAAAGAGACCAGATTTCAATGTTTCTCAACCGACAAACATCAGTTATTCTTTATGAAAATCATTATTTGGAGTTTCCTTTGTGGTTCGAATTTTTCGAATTCGAATGATCTTATGCTAAACCATTAATGAAAAGATAGGATGCTTATTTTCAGTAGCATTCAGTGCAGAAACTAGCCAAGCAAACTCCTTTTGCTGCAAATGTAATGTGGACTGCATCAGTTATCATTCATGCATGTTTTTTGGGAATACGAGTCTAACCAATAATATAAAATTATGTCTTGAACTATGTCAAACTATTGCTCCCATACTTCATGCTGAGTTAAAGTCCAGACCATTATGACTGCTGGCCATACTTTCATTGAACTCACCTTCACATATTACAGCATAAAAATCGTTAAAGAATTGAAATTCATGCTATGCATAGGCATTCTCTTTTATAGTAATATGTCGTTTAGCAAATTCTTCGTGTTCTATTTTATATCTTTTGTTATGAACCTGTTAATAGAAGAAAGGATTGAAAAGGTCCTTAACCATCGCATCCCTTCCAGTGTCAAATTATTTCTTGATTCTTATGGATTGAAACAATTTTGTGCAGGCTGGGGTGGTTAGTGCTAGCAAGTCTATAAAAATACAGACACTGTCCAAGATAATGATACTTCATTTGATGAGGTTTAGCTATGGAAGAAAAGGAAGCACAAAATTGAGTAAGCCTGTCGGGTTCCCCCTTGAGCTAGTGCTTGGCCGTGAGTTACTTGTCTCTCCATCATCAAAGGTGACATTTTTCATCCTCTTGTATTTCTGTTTGTGCTATTTCCCGATTTCTTTCCAGATTATGCCTCTAAACCTTCTGTCCTTCTTTCCTCCTCTGTTCAATTTTTAGTTACTTTCGATTCCATACCACATCTGACATCTACTATCAGATCGGTTGAATTCCTTTTATTTGAAGCTTAAACAAGGGTGAAAATAGAAAAGATGGGGAACGGGAGAAATCTACATCTGGAAATTCGACACAATTTTTTTAATTACTGTTCTGGATGCCGGACTGGCCTACAGAATCATTAGATTTTCGCTTTTCCCAATTTATTTATGCAGGGTCGGAAATATGAGCTCGTGGCCACCATCACTCACCATGGTAGAGAGCCCTCTAGAGGTCATTATACTGCCGATGCAAGGTATTCTGATGATTGCTGGCTTCGGTTTGATGATGCATCTGTCACGGCTGTGGATACAAACGAAGTCCTGCATGACCAGGCATATGTTCTCTTTTACAGACAAACATAAGTGGGTGGCGTGTTCTTCTATAGTCATGTTGGTGTTTATGCTTAACTGTTATTTAGCTGATCTATATGTCAATAAAATTGCCGAAAACTGTGGACCAAAAGAAACAATGTTGATAATGTATATAAAGCTAATTGAGCTGGATTTTGCTGGTGTACCTTCTTGTTTTTCTAACTCCCAGTGTGGAAATGTTGTAACAAAAAGTCATTAAAAATTTACAAGTTAGTATATCAATATATATATAGATAGATGGATTGATAAATAGATAGATAGAGGGATCCTGGGGACATACATCTTGCCGTATGGGAATGGGTATGTGGGGTTGGTGGTAAAGCTTCTAATCTTGTATTGTTGATAGTGTATTTTTTGGCACTACTAAGTTTAGGCATGCTTTAGTTTGAATGAATTGAGATTATTGGCCGCATAAAAGAGCTAGGCAATGAAATGATTGCTAAATCTCGAACAGATTATTCCATCCTAATTTGATGGCCATTACTTAGTCTTTAAAACAACAGATTTCTCAAAATTGAACCCATCATGGTCAACTCTAAAGGTGTGGTGTGGAATTGGCTTGAGCGCTTACCATGAACTGTCCTGACGTACCATATTGGTTCTTTTGAGTGAAGCTAAATAATGGATGCTTGGATGCTTTTCTTTGTTTCTGATTTTGAAAATAATGATACTTTTCAATTGCAATTGCTTCAATACCTGCAACATTTTTTAGGCAATCAACAGCGAAAAACTTACATATTTCCAGGCCTTCTGCTTTTACTTAACTTCTTTCTTCTTGAGCCACACTCATGAGCTCAGGTAAAATAGGGGCCGTAATCGGAGACTTTTGAACTTTAATAATTGCATACATGCAAATTTTACCGTTGCTTAAATAGGTGGACGTTAACATAAACATTCAATAAACTCAGGAGGCCTATGTCATAATTATGGTCTCAATTTTGGATTGGAGAAGATTCTATCCCACCATTAAAATGACTCATAATGATATATTCATGCGAGTTGGTTTTTTTCTGACGATTTTGATTAGGGATGGGCTGTATCGTTCTTTTCAAAAAAATAAAAAACAAAAGTTTGTGATGAACTTAAATAAAACTGGACCTTAGGAACGGTGTTGCTGGGACCAACCAAAAATAAATAAATTATAAAATCCTTCTTTAAGTTTATATTTTTTATACTTATATCTAATAATTTGTAAAAACTATACTAGTTTGTAAAACCTACACTTACATCTGATTAAAATGTTAAAATAACGGCATTAGTAAATCCGTTTACCTTAAGTCAAAATTATTCTTGAATGAGAAGGAGGATACATATATTTTGTTATGCACTTGAGTGGCTATTATGTCATGTTAGATTATTTGGGTCATTTTTTTTTTTCTGACATGATATTTGAGTCTCATTTAAAGTTAACAATTTGATTAATATTTTATTAACTTATGGATTAAAATATTAGATAAAAATAAATCTTAGGAAAGTAAGCGTTGGTTTTTTATAGTGTAATTGTAATTTATCTCTAATATTAAAAAAGTTTTTGTAATTTGTTTAAAAAAAAAAAAACAAATCACATAAGGCATTAGTGCAGTTAAAGGCATAAGGTTATATGGTTAAGAAAGGTTGGACCAATTTTGGTCCCTCAAATGCATGTAGGTCCATGGATTGATTGGTGCTGAAGACCATTTAAACCAGCCACGTAAGACTTGTCGAAAGAATCAAAATGGTACTTCTTTGGTCGATATAGGTTTCCAATCACGGTTGTTGTATTTGCAAACCAACAAGAGAGATTGAGTGAACTTTTCTATGATCATTTACAAGACATGTCCTGTAGTTCAAATATCTCTACCTCATGTCTATATATATATATATATATATATATATATATATATATATATATATATATATATATATATATATATATATATATATATATATATATATATATTGGCCATGGGTATCACACATGCCATATTTGGATACTAACTTAGTCATATCCAAAAAATAAAAAATTAAAAAAAAAAGCAAGACTCATCCATCTTAGGAGCCTTTGACTTCTCAGTGCATGTATCTCTACATATAATGATTATATTAAGGTAACGCTTCACTCTTCAGTGCAATAAATTGTTACTTTAGAATGTATTATCCATGTGAAAGATTGCAAGATAAAATCGATGGCAGGATAGATTAACTTATACAATGATGCAATAAGTCTTTATTAAAGTAAAATTCACCTCTTTTTTTTTTTTTTTGGATATATGAAAAGGGGAAGGGGGAAGAAAGGGACAAGCCCACTTCCGCATAGCAGCTCCCACTAGGCCCCCATCCTGCCAGGAGAATATTCGATACAGACAGAAATGACCGTGTGTTGGGCACGCCGGCCGATTTTACTCGTACCCTCCCCATCCGTGGGCTCGGGACGGTTAACTCTTTACCTCTTCTTTTTGGTGATGCATTGTGATATGGGTTGGTTAATAGAGTAACGCTGGTTCGGTCTCGCAAATTAGGTAAATTAGATTACTTGTGCACTGGTTAGCCATGTGTCTTTCTTGAAATGCCGAGTGCATATGGAGTTTTTATATGGTCTCCAAGTCTGTCCCCTACTTTGCTCGTGAAAATTATCGTATATGTTTGTTTATTATCATGCAGCTTGAAGGGGAGTGAGGGTTTGTGTGATACCAACTTAAGCACCTGCACATGAACTCAGATGCACGCAATAATAATATAGTTTAGCGGATAGAGTTATTTCCTCCCTTTTCTCAAAAAAGTTAAGAAACTAGTTGAGTGTCTATACAATTAATTTTGATGTATTTGGGCATTAGAATAACTAAAACACAACCATTAACCATAGTATTTGATCCAATAGGTCGCGCAGAATCGAAGGAATCCATGTCTCCTGAACACTAAATTGTTTTTGAGATAAATGCTTTCAACGTGAAGCGTCTTTATTTTGCAAATTAGGCAACATGAAATGGAACATTTTGTCAAGATCAAGGATAGATGGTGTTGGAGTTTTAATTAAAAGAAAATTTAAATTTTCTTATCCCCTAAACTCTAGTTGTTTTAAATGCTTTAAAATATTCTTTTGTGAGATGCCCCTATTTTGCTCAGAGTTGTGACTCTTCAAAGAAAACATTGACTTCCAAAAAGCTATAGCCCTTCCGAAACATTATGTATCTTTGGAACTATTGCGTCTCTTCGGTCGTCGGATAGAATCTATAAATAGACTTCACTAAAATTAATCCAATCCAATCTCTTTCTCACTGGTACTTTGTCTTCCGAGAGTTTCTTTCACAAACACAGTTCTTCCATCCTTCAACTTTTTGTTTTTCATCTTTTCTGGACAACTAAAGGAGTCGGTCGGATCAAGCCTCCATAGCGATCGTGCTCGTTAGAGAAGAATCGAACTGAGCCGAATTGTTGTATCTTGGGGACGAAATTGCCGCAAACCTGCACGTAGGGGGCGAATCATATTTTTAAGATAGTGTATATCACACGTCTCAATCCAGACAAATTCTTTTCAATTTTTTAATTTATTTTAGTAGATTATTCTTTTATAAAACTTTTTAAAATAAAAATATAATAGTTTTAGGCAAAAATATTTCCAACCGATGGAAGTCCTGATAAACTGGCAAATATATTGGGAAAATAGCCTACTCCCGACCATTAGTTGCCGACGCTACGAGAAGATGCTGGACCTGATCACTAACCATATCATGGAACGATGCAGGGCCCACCTTTGCTTGCAGGTTTTCTTCTTAAAATTTCACATTTTGATGATCAAGAAAAGATAATCTACAAACAAGAAATACTTTAAAGCTCATCTCGCTTCCTGTCTCCTTTTCTCGTGTTGCATCGCACCAAGATTTGAGTTTGGTTCATGTAGTAATGCTAATCAGTCATGTGATCCGGTGGTGAGGTAACTTGGATTGCTTGCCCACTGATCAGTCTCACAAATTGAACTAAATTAAGTTCTCAAAAAGCGCTGCATGCCCATTACTACAACAACAACAACAACAACAACAAAAAAAAAATACTTGGATGGTATAAAAGTGAGGCTAGAAAAGCTAGCTAATAAGCTTGTATAATTAGTCTATCAGAGTGTGATTCACATCTCGTTCTCTACCTCTCCCTTTCTAGTGTCACATCGGACTAGATTTTAGTTGGTTCATATGGTAATGCTTATATTCATCATGTGATCTTGTGGGTTTTGGTGACTTGGATTACTTGCCCACTTGTCAGTTTTGTAAGTAAATTAAGTTATAAAATGATGCTGGATTTTGTAGACTTCAAATCCATTCCTGGTCTTGTTGACCATTATGTTTACTCATAAATGGCCCATGTTTTGATATCTGTAACAACTACTTTGATGCCATATATTGAGTGGCAGGGAATGTGTCTTGAGGCACCATTGAAGACAAATAATGAAAATTTTTTACAGTATTTCAACTCCATTCTATCAACTTTTGTATGGTTCACATCCCAAAAGGAAAAGGAACACTCTTGTGCATGCCATGTATGGCCAAATTAATGGCAGGTGTTCATAGGATAGTCGAGATGGGTCAAAGCATCATATTTAAAAGGTAGCCTAATCTCTTCCTCTTGAGAAATATTTAATATAATATTTTAGAATTTACATGGCAAATAAAACTTTTTATGGCTACATGGCTCATAGAGGCCAAACCAATAAGATACACTAGTCAAAAACCAAGTCAATTTGTACACTACAGCCAACCTCCATGTCATGGCCGGCACCATTCCTTACCAATCTAGGTCATCGATACCAACCTCCAAAAACTTAGCTAATTGTACTCGTGATAAGTTGCTAATTACTGTTATCAACTTGTTGCATCAATATTCCTAGAGAATTTATACAACCATTGCTAGATTCACTGTAAGAGAAAGGAAAGAATAATCCAAGATGCAATCTTGAAGAGAAGAGGAAGAAAAATTATTTTCCAATTGACATGAGGAAATAGCAAGAGAAAAGTTAAACCTATTGAACTTGAAGACATGAGTATACTATATGATCCGGTAAATTTTTTAGTTTCACGTATACTTTTGCCTACATCCAAACTTGAATCATTAAGACTTTGAGTCTAATTCTAAGACTCATACTTAATCCAATATCTTATTTGGCCTCTTTTCCATGCTCCAAATCTATATTCTAGGTCGGTTTTAGGTTGGTTAGCCAGCTATCAACTCTCATTACCGCCCCTACATACCCATAGTCATATATGTGAAGTTTCCAAATCTAGAGCTCCTCCTACGTAGACTATTTAAAATTTATTATCCAGTCAAGTTGCTGGGAGTTGTTAGTGCATACCTATGTTTGAGCCCCACCTATATCATTTAAAATTTATTATCTAAAGTTGGATAGGAGCCTAAAACCTTCTTCCGTCCCAATCAAAACAAAAAAAAAAAGAGAGAGGCCTAAACCTTCTTCCTATTCAAGCATGTTGTTAGAGATGGCAATTTACTCTGTCCCATCAGATATCCGATCGGACCCGACTCGAATAAGATAGCTTTTATCCAACTTGCAATGGATGTATATAACTCTTCACAAATTTCTTTTTTGAAATAAAAAAAATAATTTTTATATTTTTATCTGACCCGATCCATTCAATCCACCACATTTAACTCTACTCCTCCCATTCCACTCTAAGACTTTACCCGCCCGTCCTACCTGAGTGGCTGAGTCAAGTATGGGATAGATCTGGATAATGACCTATCTGATCTATATCCGATCCGTTGCTATCTCAACATTATGGGATATAAATAAATCTTTTCATGTATCTTGGATGCAAATTGTCAAAAAAAGTTGAGCAGATTAGAGTACTTAAAATCATGAAAACCTATTGTTCTTCCCAGCTAGCAAAACTAACCATGTCCAAAACCTAAATGCTATGAACCCAATGTTAGAGCAGATGAATCATGTGTAAATAGTAGGTACAGTACCCAACACAATGTTTGCCCACCAGATTACACCTTTCTGATTCGAAATTAAATGTAGGCATCCCACCTCTGCATGTGGGCTTCCTCCCATGGTGTTTATAATTCATATGGTGATCAATATATGCAATCGTTCTCCAAATTCCATTTAACCACCCTTTGTAACAGTCAAAACCCTTTTATCTTAGTACCTCTCCTCTCTTTATTATTATTATTATTATTATTATCGGCGTCCATGTGTGAATACGCCACGAAGAATCAAAATACCAAAATACAAAATATGGACTTGTCCCCACAAAATGGAATCATTGCCATTCCAAGAGAAGGCTCCGGAATGATGTGCTGCGAAGGAGGCGATCCAGTCAGCCGCACTGTTCGCTTTTCGGAATATATGTACGATCCTAAATGAGTCAAGACTCACCAATAAGCACCAAACATTTCTAGATGTAGATCTGACCTAGCATGTCCACATTTGATTTACTCAATCTTTATAGCCGAGTCGCCTTCTAACAGAATCTGCCAAGCGCTCTCCCCTCCCCCTTTAATGATGCAAACAATGACCGCATAAACACAAATGCCACCACCTTCTCCTGTGATCC
Organism: Phoenix dactylifera; assembly: GCF_009389715.1. Classification (NCBI taxonomy): domain Eukaryota; kingdom Viridiplantae; phylum Streptophyta; class Magnoliopsida; order Arecales; family Arecaceae; genus Phoenix; species Phoenix dactylifera. The sequence goes on along the minus strand of NW_024069029.1, from coordinate 19,600 downwards.
GGTGTGACTCCACAAATTAATATTTCTAGCTTCTACTTTATCTCCCCCATCGCTCCACGGGTACGCACAAATCGTGTGTGGGGCCACCCCCACCTTAGCCTGTACCCACTCCTCTCCACGCGATCATAGCCGTATGATCTCGGCCTGGGCCTCGAATTGGACAATTCTGATTGCTCCATTTCCGTTGGAGTCCTTCTCGTACTCCCACCCATCAACATCGTGGCTCACCGTAAACAAATAACACGCCTCCCCACTTATAAGAGCCGACCAGGTCATTGTTGTCCCATCCGAAATTCTGCATATAAATAACTACGCAAACAATCAAACAAACTTCTGTATATCTGCCGTCCCCATACCATACCCAACTCAGACTCAATACTATACTAGCACTATATCGATATCATATAAAATTTTTTTCATATAAAATATCGATATACATCTATACCAAATATCGGTATCATACGATATGCTTCGTACCATCTCATTCAGATTGGTACAGTAAATTATATATAGGTTGATTACTCCACTGTCAAATTAATTTATTTGCAGCATTGTAGGAAATAGTTTAACAATTTTAAAGACTCTTGCTATGATAATAACTTTCTCTTTGTGCATGTGATGTCAAGGACTTTCATGTTGATCTGCGACAAAGGCTGATGTCAGATGAAAAAAATGCATCACACTTGTCGTATCTTATAGGCACCCAACAGTTGGTTGTTCCTTATATGTTATTTATGATCGTATTTATTGTTATATAATGAGATTTGTGGTTATTATTTGATTTTTTCGTTGTCTACATAAATAAAAATGATATCCTTTCAAAGTAAATAGACAAAATAATTGGACTAAATGGATGGTGGCCATATTTTACTAAATGATTGCAAGGCACAACGTGGGCGGCATGTGATGGGACATCAAAAAATTTTGATACCCTGCTATTTTATCATAGCATGCCTCACGTGTTATTGTCGCAGGCCATAATAATGCGACAAAAATCAATAGCGCTTGATGTGCCTTAAAGTTAATTCATCCATTGCGGTCGATATACAGTGAGCATTTTGTAAAGAAAAAAAAATGGTAGCGTCCAAACAAAAAAATGAGATTACAACGGATTTAAATTTAGGTAAAAAAAAAAAAGGAGGTTACAGCAATCTTTAATTTTTGCCTCCAAAACATAACAGATCCATGCTCTTCTATGTATAAATAGGGCTAAGGGATCCCAAAGGGGGAGGAAAATAAACGGCCAAAGGCTCCCAGGCTGAGCTCCTATACTGAGTATTCTAGACCAAGCTCCTACACCAGGCACTCCAAGCCCATCTCCTAGGTTGCATACTCCAGGCCGAGCTCCCATGCCGAGCACTCCAGGTTGAGCTCCTATGCCGAGCTCCCATGCCGAGCACTTTAGGTCGAGCTCCTAGGCCAAGCACATATGCCGAACATTCCAAGCCGAGCTCCCATGCTGAGCACTCCAAGCTGAGTTCCTAGGCCGAGCTCCCATGTCAAGCACTTTAGGTCGAGCTTTCATACCAAGCATTCCATGCCAAGCACTCCGAGTTGAGCTCCTAGACTGAGCACTCCCAAACCTAGCTCCGAGGCCGAGCACTTCCAAATCAAGCTCTCAGGTCGAGCATTTCAGGTGGAACATTCCCAGGCCGCCCCCCCCTAAGGTCCAGCTCCCGATGTCCGAGCTTCTAATAAGCATTTTATGGTGACACATGGTGAGCATTTTGAAAAAAATTGAATTAAAAAGAAAAAAGAATTCTTGGCATAGTCCAAATAAAGAAGGAGATTACAATAGATTTGAATTCAGATGAGGAAGGAGGTTATGGTGATCCTTTAATTTTTATCTCCAGATCATAACAGATCCATACTCTCTCTTCTATATAAACAGGGCCAAGAGATCTCGAAAAGGGGGAAGGGAAGGAACGACGAGAGGCTCCCAAGAACATATGGCTAGAGAATCCCAAGAAGAGGCTCTGAAGCTCTCATGATGAGAAGCTCCCAAGAAGAGGCTCTCAAGCTCCCATGGCGACAAGCTCTCATGGCGAGAGGCTCTTACAAAGAGGCTCTCAAGCTCTCATAGCTACTTCTGCGCCTAACTCCTCTTCCACAACCACCCTCGTATGTTGTCTCCTCTCCAGGGCCGGCTCGGGCCTTAGGCGACTGAGGCGGTCGCCTAAGGCCCCCAACCCAAGGAAGGCCCCCGACCCATGGTCCCCACCGCACAATTTTTTTTTTAATTTAATCCATAGCCTTCAGCCTTTCGTAAAGGCCCTTTCCCATCCGATAGCTGGAGTCGTAGGCTCGTAGCTGGGCACTGGGCAGTGGGCGACAGCTACCAGTACCGGGCTGCTACGCCGCTACAGTGCATCCGGCATCCCCTTCGGCCCTTCGGCGTCTCCCCAACGACAGACCGGCTGGGCAACGGCTACGGCAGTTGACAAATGATAAGCAACGGGCATTTCCTCCCTCCTCTCCCCCCTTCTCAGTTCTCTATCGCCGCTGCTTTCTTTTTTATTGCTGAACCAGTGAACCTTCTCCCAATCTCCCGTTCTCCGGTTCTCGGCAGACTCGGCAGCTCGGTTCTCAGTGCTCTGAAGTCCTCTCCAGGCTCCACCGCAGCACCGCTCCATCTCTCCTTGTCGTCCTCGGCTCCTTCGAGGCTCCAAGCCTCCGACCTCCGGGCTCCGGCCTCCTCGGCTAGTCGGCTCCGCTCTAAAGTCCACTACTCCACCGTCTTCGGTCCTCCTCCTCCGGCTCCAAGAAGGCAGAACCCGGCAAGTGGCGAGCCGCCGGCTGGATCTCCTCTCCAACTCTTGGACCGCCAGCCGGATCTCCTCTCCTGGCCGACGTCGCCGTCCTCGGCTCCTCCCGTCCTCCAACCTTCGGGCTCCGGCCGACGGAAGACCCGGCGAGTGGCGAGCCGCCGGCCAGATCTCCTCTGAGAGGAGTCCTCTCCAGCTCTCCTTGCCGTCCTCGGCTCCTCCGACCTCTGGGCTCCACCGTCCTCCGTCCTCCTCGGCACTCGGCAGCTCGGCTCACTCCAAAATCCACCGTCCTCCGTTGAACCATGAGCATCCCTCAGTTCCCACTGAATCACTGATCCCAGGCAGTGGTGACCGGTGAGACACTAGAATTAATTTTTTTTTGGGTCCACCGTCCATTTAATTTTTATTTAGTTAATTAGAGATACTAGAATTGATTTTTTTTTTGGGTCCAAATGTAGGTTGGTTGTGACTTCGGCGGTTCAGCCTCTTCTCCCCGTCGAGTTCGGCATTATTCGGTCTCTTCTCGACACAATTAAGTTCGGTACTACTTGTCGGAACCCGAGTTTGTTTTTCTTGACACGATCAAGTTTTATCATTTTTAATTTTTTTATATTTTGATTTATTTGTGGTGTTTTTTTAATTGCTTAGTTTGATAATATTATTTATAGATTAAAATGTCTAAGTAGAAAATATTACTGTGAGTATGAAAAACTCAAAAAAAAAAAAGAAAAATCGATAAACTCATTCAATCTCAAAAAGGAGCTCTAGATAGATTTGTTGTTATATGGATTAAATGGATTAGCTATATTATCGATTGAAAATAGTATTTTAATGGATCTTGAGTATAAAAGTTTAATTAGTAATTTTGCTTCTCAAAAAGCTAGATGAATTATTTTTAAATAAAAATTTTAAAATATTTTTATACTTATTAAAAAAATTTATTATTTAAATAATAATAAAAAAGCCCCCTTCTAATGAGTTCGCCTTAGGCCCCTAAATGTATTGGGCCGCCCCTGCTCCTCTCTGGACGTGATGCGCGTCCTTGAAGATCAGGACGCATGCCCTTCGAGATTAGGAAGCAAGTCCTTCGAGGTTGCCTTCCATGCCACCAGAGACACAAGCATCATGCACATGGAACGCGCAATAGCCAACTAATCATGCCGAGCTCCAAGGCTGCTCATCCTTGGAGACCAAGATGCAAGTTCCTAAAGGTTGCCCTTCCATGCCACCCAAGGCACGAGCGCCATGCACATAGGATATGCAACCACTAAGCACTCAAGGCCGAGAACTCAAAGTTGAGCTCACATGTCGAGCACTCTCAGGCCAATATCCCATGCGAAGCACTTCAAGACGAGCTCCCATGTTGAGCACTTTAAACCAAGCTTTTAGGTCGAGGACTCCAAGTCGAACTCCCATGTCGAGCTACCATACTGAGCACTCCAGGTCAAGCTTCTATGCCGAGCTCCCATAGCAAGCACTCTAGGATGAGCTCTCATGCTGAGCCAAGCTCCCATACCAAGTATAGGTCGAGCTACTACACCGAGCACTCTAGGCCGAGCTCCTACACCAAGCACTCTAGGCCGAGCTTCCATGTCGAGCACTCTAGGTCGAGCTCCCATGCCGAGCCTCCAGGATGAGAAGTTAGGTAAAGCTCCCATGCCGAGCCCTCCAAGATGAGAACTTAGGTCAAGCTCCCAGGTCGAGTTCCCATACTAAGCATTTCAGGCCGAGCTCTCAGGACAAGCACTCTAAGTTGAGCTCTCAAGACAAGCACTCTAGGCCAAGCACTCCAAACCAAGCTCTCCAGTCTGAGTTCTCATATCAAGCACTCTAGGCTGAGCTCCGAAGCCGAGCACTCTAGGATGAATACATCAGGCCCAATACTATAGGCAGAGCACTCCTAACCGAGCGCTTCGAGTCAAGCTCCCATGCCAAGCACACCAAGCCCAGCTCCCAAACCGAGTAATCTAAGCCAGCTTCCTAGATGATCACTCCAGGTCGAGCTCCCAAACCAAGCACTCCAGGTCAAGCTCCCAAGCCGAGCTCCTATGTCAAGCTCCCATGCCGAGCTCCCAGGCCAAGTTCTCATGCCCAGCACCCATACTGAGCACTCCAGTTTGAGCTCTTAAGCCGAGTTCCCATACCAAGCACTTCAGGCCAAGCTCCTAGGCCTAGCACTCTAAGTCCAGCTCCCATATCAAGCTCCTAGCCAGAGCTCCCATGCCGACACTCAAGGTTGAGCTCCCATGCCAAACACTTGAGGCCGAGCCCCCTTCAGCAAAGCTCTCAATGGCCAAGCCTTCGATAGCCGAGTCTTTGATGGTTGAGCTCCCAAACAGTGAGGCCAAGCACTCCAAGGCATGCACTCTAGGCCGAGCACTCCAAGTCAAGCATGCAAGCTCTAACGATCTAGGGAGATCACTCTACTTTGATGCTTTTCATTATACCTTTTCTTGTTATTTCTCGTTGTTATTTCAAAGCATTATCTGACTTAAGCATTAAAGGAGGCCCAGCTAAAGCCATCCTGATAGGTCTTTCTTGTGGAGTGATTGATTATAACTCTATTTGATTTTGATGAGCTCAAAGCATTTGAGTATATCTTATGTTATACTAATGAATTCAATCTAGTGTTTCAGGCAAATATTTGTGAATTTATGTTTAAGAGCATCGAGCCTTGGTTCAAAGTCAATTGGCTAAGTATTGAACTCACTTAAGCCAAAGTCTGAAGCTCGAGTCGACTCCGGAAGATTTCGAGTCGACTCTAAGTGTTTCAGAGGTTCTGGCACATGCTCGAGTCGACTCCGGTACACTACGAGTCGACTCCGACTGAGAACTGACAGAAGGACAGAAAGTTGATTTTCAGATCCGGTCAGCGAGTCGACTCCAGAAGGGCTCGAGTCGACTCCGATGGAATCCGAGTCGACTTCCGACGTTTCTGGGTCGACTACAAAGGGTAACAGAAGAAAGACAGAACGATGTATTTCAGACCCTGCAACCGAGTCGACTCCAGAAGGTTACGAGTCGACTCCGAAGTTTGGCGAGTCGACTCCTAGTTACGTACGAGTCGACTCTCAGAGGAAAGCAAGATTAAAAGGCAGAGAACCAACTTCGGAAACTCTGAGAGCCGAGTCGACTCCAAGCGCTCCAGAGTCGACTCTCAAGTCAGCCGAGTCGACTCCAACAAAGTGCGAGTCGACTCCGAGGCAGTTCAACTCAAAACACAGAGGATCAGTGTTTCGGACTCTGAGAGCCGAGTTGACTCCAAGAGAATCCGAGTCGACTCGAGGTAGTAAAACCGAAAGAAAGATTCTGGAACCCTGAGAACGAGCCGTCTCCAAAAGTGCCGAGTCATCTCCAAACATTGACGAGTCGACTCCAGGTTTGGTCCGAGCCGACTCCAGAACGGGACAGCACTTTAATTCAAATCCTGAACAGTGGACGAGTCGTCTCCAGTGAAGCATGAGTCGACTCCAGCAACAGCGAGTCGACTCCAGATCGAGCGAGTCGACTCTGACCCCAACGGATACATTGTCAGGAGTTGCAGATTGTGCAGAACGGCCACAAATTAGTGTCTAACGGCTAGTTTTCAAAGGGGACTGCTTAAATAGCCAAAGTGAACAGTAATAGACATCAAGAGAGCTATTCCATTCAAACAAAAAGAAATTTCCACCTACCAAAGGCTCTCAAGAGAAAGAAGGAAGAAGCGCATTGAACTCCATCCAACAAACTCTTTCCTTCGCATTCAAGGCTCTCCTTCTAACATCAAATTTTTAGCGCATTCAAAGAGGAGACTCAGAGTTCGAGAAGCCCCTTCTTCCTCTTCCAAAATCTGTTTGAGGGCTTCTAACTCTACTTTATTCATATTGTTCATATTTGCTTTTTAAGAAGCTTTCCCTGTACTCTTTCCAAACTGTTTTTTTTTCTTACTTGATTCAATTAGGGGATTGAATCAAGGTTGTTAAGGTTAGTTGGTGAGCTGAAGTTAAAACCAACGGTGTAAGGGTTCGATTGTGATCCCGGAAAAACAATCGGTTGGTTCTAGTCGGTGAGCCTATGAAAACCGACCGAGTTCGTTGTGATCTCGTGAAAACAACAAGTTGGGTTGTGAACTTGTAAAACAACCGGCTGTAATCCTAGGGATTATAGTGAACTCCCAAGTGAAGCTTGGGGAGTGGATATAGGAGCAAGGGTTAGCTCCGAACCACTATAATACCTCTTGTGTTTGTAATTGGTTCATTGTCTCTTCCATCCTCTCCACTCACTACAACTAGTAATCTAATTAATCTGCCTGCAATAATCTTAATTAGTTACTTATTAAGTTTTAATTTGTAATTATTACTTAAAACCCAATTCACCCCCCCTCCCTCTTGGGTTGTCTTCTTTGGCAACAAGTGGTATCAGAGCCGGAGCTCTTATATTAAAAGAGTAAAAGATCAAAATGACAACCCCTTTTGGATCTTCTCTTAGTGAGGGGCAATCCACCAATAGGCCTCCATTCTTTAATGGAACCAACTACACCTATTGGAAGGCTAGGATGAGGATATTCATCCAAGCCCAAGACTATGATGTTTGGAGCATCATAGTTAATGGACCATACATTCCTTCTATTTATGTAGATAACATTGCTATACCCAAGCTTGAAAAAGATTGGGATGACAATGATAGAAGGAAGGCACAACTAAATGCCAAAGCAATGAATATGCTTTACTGTGCCTTAGACCATAATGAATTCAATATAATCTCTACTTGCAATTCTGCAAAAGAGATATGGGACAAACTTGAAGTGACCCACGAGGGCACGAATCAAGTAAAGGAATCTAAGATAAACATACTAGTACATAAGTATGAACTATTTAAGATGGAATCTAATGAAACTATCACTTGCATGTTTACTAGATTTACTGATATTGTCAATGGCCTAAAAAGCCTTGGCAAAAGTTATACTAACAGTGACCTTGTCAGGAAAATTCTTCGATCTTTGCCAAGGTCATGGGAAGCCAAGGTAACAGCGATCCAAGAAGCCAAGGACTTGAACAAGCTGCCACTTAAGGAGCTTCTTGGATCCCTGATGACGCATGAGCTCACAATGAAACAACACAGCGAAGAAGAATCCTCTCATAAGAAAAAGGTAATAGCCCTCAAATCTACTTCTTCTAACAAGGATCTATCTTGCAGTAGCAGCAGCGAAGAAGAAGATAATGAGGGAGATGATGAAGAGGCTCTTCTCGTGCGAAAGTTCAGAAGATTCATCAACCGGAAGAAGTCCTTTCATCAGAAGAGAGGTTCCTCAAGTTCCTACAACAAGGATAAAGGTAAGGAAAGGGAAAATGAGGGAATCGGATGCTATGAATGCAAGAAGCCGGGATATTTCAGAGTTGACTGTCCCTTGCTGAAGAAGGGCAGCAAATACAAGAAAAAGAAAGTCCTCGTCTCCATTTTGACAGACTCTGATTCATCATCATCATCATCGGATGAGGAACAAGAGGAAAAAGCTAATTTTTGCTTCATGGCAAATGATAATGAGATAACATCTGAAACTCAGTTAGAGTTTACTTTTGATGAATTGTATGATGCCTTCAATGAACTAATGGATGAGTATAAATCCTTAACTCTTAAAAACAAAGATTTGAGGGTGACTAATAAATCGTATAGTCATAAAAATGATAGTCTAATAAAGAAAAAGGACTCCATTATTAAAGAAAACTTAGAACTTAAAACAAGTAATCATCTATTAACTCAAAAGGACTGTACCTTAATTAAAGACAAAGAAAGGTTAACTAAAGAGATTTCAGAATATAAAAACAGTAATCAAACTATAAAAGATAATCTTACAAAAGACTTAAGCTTACTAAAAACAGAAAAACTGAACTTAACAAAAGAACTTGACAAATACAAACCTATTGTAGAAAAGTTTACGTATAGTTCAGAAAATTGGAGATGATTCTTAATAGTCAAAGAGCTGTGTTTAATAGAGCTGGTTTAGGGTATAAGCCTAAGAATAAGCAAAAGTTTCTTAAAAACTTTTTTGTAAAAGCTGGGGAAAGTAAAACTAAAAATATAACATGTTTTTGCTGTGGAAAAGTAGGACATAAAGTTAATGTGTGTGACCATAGAAAGACAAAAAATAAAAGAAATATTAAAAAGATTTGGGTTCCAAAAGGAACCAACATTACTAACCATGAAGAACCCAAGAAAACTTGGGTACCTAAAATTGTATGATTTCCTTGTGTAGGAGTGTCTTGCAGTCAAGATCGACAAAAACTGTTGGTACTTGGATAGTGGCTGCTCAAGACACATGACGGGTGACAAGGAGCAATTCTTCACCCTAGAGCCTAAAAAGGGAGGTGCAGTGATCTTTGGAGACAATAGCTAAGGTCACATCGTTGGTATAGATAAAGTACAAATCACCTCTTCAACCTTTGTTGATAATGTACGATTTGTAGATGGTCTTAAGCATAACTTACTTAGCGTTAGTCAATTATGTGATAGAGGTTTTGATGTTCTGTTTAAGCCAACTCTATGCATCATAACCAACTCAATTGACAATAGCTTAGTATTCAAAGGAATAAGACGTGGCAATGTGTACGTAGTAGATCTTGAAGATCTTGCCAAAAATAACCCTTGCTTAGTAGCTAGTGGTACTAAGGTTAATGATGCAAGTTGGTTATGACACCGTAAGTTAGGTCATGCAAGTATGGATACAATATCAAAACTAGTTAAAAGAGATTATGTAATAGGTTTGCCAAAACTAAAATTTGAGAAAAATAAAATTTGTGAGGCATGTCAATATGACAAACAATCTAGGAGCTCTTTTAAATTCATAAATTGTGTCACTACTACTAGACCCCTTGAACTACTACACATGGATCTATTTGGACCAACTAGAACCACAAGTCTTGGTGGAAATAAGTATGGTCTTGTCATTGTAGATGATTTTTCTAGATACACATGGGTCATGTTCTTAGCTCATAAAGATGAAGCATTTTCAGTATTTAAGAAATTTCATAAGGAAGTTACTAATTCAAGAAATGCTTCAGTTATAGCTATTAGGAGTTGTTGCTGGGGGTCCAAACCGAGAACGATTGGCACAGCGGTGTGAACGGGGTTCCCTTTGAATTGCTTTGGTTGCGCTCCACCTTCCGCCAGGAAACCTGCAAGCAAGCCTCGCACCACCACTGGGGTAGTGGGGGCCCTCCGACGATCAAGTTAGAGGGAATCGAAGGAGAAGGAGAGGTAGCAGGTAGGATGATGTTATGGAGAATCTTGCTTACCCTCCCCCTTCCCCCCCAGCCCCATATATATCAGGCTGGGGGGTTTTCTGGGGATTGGTCATCGTGTGGCACGATGGGGTTGCCACTGACGTGGCCGTTACAGGGCGTCGTGGGGCAGCGCCGGGTACGGCCATGGCAGGGCGTAGTGGAGCTCCGCTTTGTACGGTTGTTACAGGGGATCGTGGGGCAGCGCCGGATTCGGCCGTTGCAGGGAGTAGTGGAGCAGGGGGCCGCGGCGTGCCTCAGGAGAACAGTCTGTTGTTGTCAAGAGATTGCCGACCCGAGGTCGGATTGCTGGATCAAGGGGCAACCGACTCGGGGTCGGACTGCTGGATCAAGGGGCAGCCGACTCGGGGTCGGGCTGCGGAGCCGAAGATATCCGACCCGAGGTCGGATTGCTGGATCAAGGGGCAGCCGACTCGGGGTCGGACTGCGGAGCCGAAGATATCCGACCCGAGATCGGACTGCTGGATCAAGGGGCAGCCGACTCGGGGTCGGGCTGCGGAGCCGAAGATATCCGACCCGAGGTTGGATTGCTGGATCAAGGGGCAGCCGTAGTCTTCCTGGGCGCGCGTGCCGGTCACGTGGGGCATGGTGGCTAAGTTCCCCCGTAACAGTAGCCCCCCACTTCCGAGCCTGGAACCAGGAGGGGAACGGGTGAAGGGAGTGATGCTTCGAGATTGCCGCCATCCCTCGGAAAGGCGCGCGCGCTCCGAGCTCCCCGCCCTTTTTTTATGGCGTATGGCGGTTGTCGCTGATCTGGCGGTCTGCAGATTTCGGCGGACATCCTTACTTAATGGCGTCGATTCGCCTTTGGGGCGAGAACGATCCTTCGGTAGCCAGGCGTCCTCTGGCGTCACCGAGGCGTCACCCTCCTTTCTGCCTATTTAATCGGGGGCCCTCCCCCGTCCGCCTTTCTCTTCACAGGCATCCTCGAGTTTTTCCCTTGTGATGTTGCCGTTGCCGTCGGACTGTTCGTTCGCTCCTCCTTTGACGCTCTCAGAGCCGTTCTTCCTTCCCTTCCGGTGAGTTGCCCCACTCTTCAATTTAGGGCTCTCCGTACTTTCTCCTTTCGTATTAGTGTACCCAGTCGTTCCGGTCCCTTCTCCCCTCTTAACCCCGTCCTGACCGTAGATTCTCTGGCCGTTAGGGATGGACGAAGTAAGAGCGGACCGCATTCAGTCGGAGCTGGTCCCCGAAGACCTAGATAGGTTCGTGGCCCGGTACCACCTTCCCGAAGCCTGCAACGTTACGCTCCCGGGGCCTGAGGAGAGGATGTCCCATCCTCCTCCAGGGAAGGTCGCCATTAATGAGGACATCCTTCGGGCTGGGTTCCGCTTTCTCCCCTCGGACTTAGTCGTGCAGGTGCTTCGAGGTTTAAGAGTGGCGCCGACGCAACTGGTGCCGAACTCATGGCGTACCCTGACGGCCTTCCAGGTTCTCTGCCGCATGCACGAGGTTTCCGCCACCCTGAATGTCTTTTGGGAATGCTACGGCCTGAACGGCCACCCCCGGGACAGAGGGTGGTGGTGCTTTGCGGCGCGGCGAGGGTGCGGCCTCGTCAAGGAGGCTCCTTCCTCCATTCATGGCTGGAAGGAGCGTTTCTTTTTCATCGACGTAGATCCCTCTTGGGGAATCGGGACAACCTGGGAGACGCCGATGAAGTCCCCGATCGGCCTATCGAGGTTGTCAAGGGAGGAGTCCGATGGCGTCGCCGTTTTGAGGGGGTTGGTTGCCGAGGGTCGGCTCCCCCCGGTGGCTCGCCTTATTTCCGAAGATGCCTTGGTGAACGTCGGTCTGAGCTCGGTCCCCGCCGACCGTGAGCCCGCCATCACTTCTTCTTTTTTAGCTCTTTTCTCCTCTTTCGTTTCTTCTTTCCATCAGCTTCTCAGTTTCTAACCATCTCGTTCTTTTTGCAGAAATCGACGACGTCATGCAGTCGGACAGGGCAATGGCTGTTAGTAGGGCGTCCCTACTGGAAGCGGTCTGGAGGAAGAAACGGACTCCTCCGAGCGGGGTCCCACCGGCGAAGAAGCCCCGCCAGCAGGCGACTCCGACGCCGACAGACGGGTCCGGGCCTACCGATCAGGGGGGACGCCGCGGGCTCGGACCGACAGTTGGCGCCGTATCAGCCCTCCGGTGATGAGACTACCGCTTTTCCGGAGGTGTCATCCGGGCGCGCCCGAGACGGCCGGGTCGGACGCGGTCGGTCCCCAGCCCGGCCTTCAACTCGGTCGGCCTCGGATGATACGAGGAGGGGCGCGCCGAGGCCTCGGCCGAGCGGGACCCTGTCGATTTCTGGCGCGGCCCCCGCCCCGAGCACGGTCGGCATGACTCTCCCTCAAGCAATGGGCAAGGGTAAGGCCGCAGAACCACCGTCCGGCTCCGGGGCGAAGTCGGGTCGGCCTTCACTTTCGCCGGCGCCCGAAACCTCATCGAGACGGTGCTGCTGGAGGATGACCATAGGCAGGTCCGGCAGATGAGGATCCCTGAAGTCGGAGCTGCCAGCTGCGTCTGCCTTATGTCGGTGAGTGTTCTTTTGGTCGCTTTCGTCATTTATAGGCTCTATTGATCCCCGTCTGACGCTCTCATTTTTCCTGTCTCTTAGCTCGCCCAGTACATGATCCGTCTGGAGGAGAGCCACGAGGAACAGGCGAGGCTCCTGGCGAAGGCCGAGAGCCGACTGAAAGCTGTAGAGGAGGGAGGCCAGGCTGCGGCGGGGAGAACGACCAGGGACCTCGAGACGAGGCTCCAGGTGGCCGAAGAGCGGGCACTCGGCTTTGCCGCCCTCGAGAGGCAACTGTTGGAGGCTCAGGAGCAACTCAAGGTTGCCTCGGGTCTCGAAAGCGAGATCAGGAAGGCGGAGGAGCGAGCCGAAAAGCAGTCCCGGAAGGCTGCCGACTTCCGGGAGAGGTGGGAGAAGGCCCAGCAGTCAGCCGACAACGCCCGCAACCGAACCCGATCTCTTGAAGCCAAGATGGCCGAATTGGAGTCGGCCTTGGAGGGGACTCGTGCGAGCAACCAGGAGCTTCATTCGCGCCTGGAGGAGGCTGAGGCTGCTCGCGTCGCTGCCGAGGCGAAGCACATGGAGGCTCGGGCCGATCTGCTGAGGGTCTCCTCCGAGGCGGACGAGCGGATTGTGGCGAAGGTCATGGAAGCGAAAGCTCAGATTACGGAGCGAGTGGAGGCGGCGCTGGCCGAGAAGAGCGCAGAAATCGGGCGTCAGGCGGTACAGGCCTATCGTCAGTCCGCCGAGTTCATCCGTGACATGTCGGATGCGGGGTCCGACTCCTTTGCCTTAGGCTTCGATGAAGGCCTGGCAAGGGTGTCCACTAAATACCCCGGAATTGACCTGAGTGGGGTCTCCCTCCTCGACTCCCCTCCGATGCCATTGCCTGCCGGTTCTCCAACCGTCTCCCTACCCTTCGCGGACGTGCTCGCCGTTCCCGATCCAGGGGTTCCTCCAAGCTGACCCTCTGTACTTTTTCTTTGTTCTTTTCTTTGTATGTTGGCGTTTTGCCATGTTGTATGGGTCTCGGCCCTGATGCAACGAAAGTTAATGCAAACAAAGTGTTTCCTCATTTCACTTTCGTCCTTCCTCTTTTTAACTCTTGATAGCGTCTCGCCGACTCTTGACTCTTGAAGTTCCTCCGGCACTAGGCCAGGCATCCGAGGGTTAGGCCTCAGGAAATCCTTCCGGCGCTAGGCCAGGCATCCGAGGGTTAGGCCTCAGGAAATTCTTCCGGCGCTAGGCCAAGGCATCCGAGGGTTAGGCCTCAGAAAATTCTTTCCGGCGCTAGGCCAGGCATCCGAGGGTTAGGCCTCAGGAAATTCTTCCGGCGCTAGGCCAGGCATCCGAGGGTTAGGCCTCAGGAAATCCTTCCGGCGCTAGGCCAGGCATCCGAGGGTTAGGCCTCAGGAAATTCTTCCGGCGCTAGGCCAGGCATCCGAGGTTAGGCCTCAGGAAATCCTTCCGGCGCTAGGGCCAGGCATCCGAGGGTTAAGCCTCAGGAAATTCTTCCGGCGCTAGGCCAGGCATCCGAGGGTTAGGCCTCAGGAAATTCCACTCATTGGTCGGCCAAGGCTGGCGCAAGCCGAGGCGACCGGTCGGGGCTTCAGGCTAGTCTGCTCCCGGGATGATCATCGGGTTAGCCTGGCATCTGAAGGCCGAGCTTCGGGGAATTCCGCTCGTTGGTCGGCTAAGGCTGGCGCAAGCCGAGGCGACCGGTCGGGGCTTCAGGCTAGTCTGCTCCCGGGATGATCATCGGGTTAGCCTGGCATCCGAGGACTGAGCCTCGGGAAATTCCGCTCGTTGGTCGGCCAAGGCTGGCGCAAGCCGAGGTGACCGGTCGGGGCTTCAGGCTAGTCTGCTCCCGGGATGATCATCGGGTTAGCCTGGCATCCGAGGGCCGAGCCTCGGAGAATTCCGCTCGTTGGTCGGCCAAGGCTGGCGCAAGCCGAGGCGACCAGTCGGAGCTTCAGGCTAGTCTGCTCCCGGGATGATCATCGGGTTAGCCTGACATCCGAGGACTGAGCCTTGGGGAATTCCGCTCGTTGGTCGGCCAAGGCTGGCGCAAGCCGAGGTGACCGGTCGGGGCTTCAGGCTAGTCTGCTCCCGGGATGATCATCGGGTTAGCCTGGCATCCGAGGGCCGAGCCTCGGAGAATTCCGCTCGTTGGTCGGCCAAGGCTGGCGCAAGCCGAGGCGACCGGTCGGGGGCTTCAGGCTAGTCTGCTCCCGGGATGATCATCGGGTTAGCCTGGCATCCGAGGACTGAGCCTCGGGGAATTCCGCTCGTTGGTCGCGCGCCTATCACTTGCCGCTCGACGGGGTTTCTCCGTGGCCAGCTGCGATCGTATTTCTCCTCCTCTCGACGCGTCGCCTGGGGAACACCAGAAGGCTATTAAATGCTAATTGAGGCGTTACCTGGAAAATCGGATCGGCCAGTTGCTGCTTGCGAGGAGTGCCAGTTAAGCGGCCGCGATACGCGCGTTCTTCGAGGCGGATGCGGCCTGGGCGCGTACGGAGATACGTGTGCCGTGGGATACACGCCGCCCGGAGTGTCCTGCATGAAGAATGCAATTAAGGAGAACGACGCTTAGGAGGTCGTGGGAGGATACGCCTCGAGAGCCGGAACGGCTCCGGATTCGATGCGCCCGCATTTATTGGAGCCACCCGCATCGAAACGACCGGGGGCCACAGTTTGGCTATAAATATAAGTGCGGGTGCGGTGGAGCCTGCCAAGCCGGAGCTGTTCAGGTTGCCATGGATCGTGGACCTCCTCTCCGATGCGTGGCTGGGAAGCCCCTGCCGGAAAGAACGGGAGGTGCGCCCCTCGCGACTTCCGCCAACTAGCCGTTTCATCTGGGATCAACGGGGAGATTCTCCCCGGTGGAACTCCGCTCTAGGCGTTTCATCCGGGATCACATCCCCCCTCTTTTTCGTCCCACCTCCCGATTGAGCTCTGCGCCAGACGCTTCATCCGGGATCGCGCCTCCTCGCGCTCTTCTCCCTTGTATTCCTTCCCTCCCCTTCTCTTGGGGAGGGCCGGAATATCCTTTGGAGGTGGCGTTCCTCTAGGAGCAGTGTGAACTCCTTCTTCGTCCACTTCTTCTTCGTCCGCGCCGGCTCTTCGTCTTTTGCGTGAGGCGTCGATGGCGCCTCCGGGGAGAAGCACCCACGCCCGGTGGGATTGCAGCTGCTTCGGGTGGAGGGTTCGGGATCCCGGATCTTCAACTCTACGGAGTCCCCACCTCTTCCTTACTTTCTTTACTCCCCAATCCCCCTCTGGGAATTCTTTGTAATCACACGAACACGCCATTGTGACCAGGAATTATTGAAATGAAAAGGACTATACATTTTTTGAACTGTCTTTCTGGCTTTGTCTTTCTACTGGTAATACACCCGTAGGTTAGCGGAATTCCAGCTCCTTGGAATTTCTCGACCATCTAGGGCCTCCAACTGGTAGGAGCCAGGTCGGTTTACCCAGCGAACCCTATACGGGCCTTCCCAGTTTGGCGCCAGCTTCCCACCTTCCGCGGGGTTGAGATGCTTTGGCTCGCCTTAGCACCAGATCTCCGATTCTGAAAAATTTTTGGTCAGACCTTGGAGTTATAATATCGGGCCACCCTCCGCTGATACATCGCCATCCGAACCTGCGCCATTTCCCTCGCTTCTTTCAAGAGGTCCAAGTTTCCTCGGAGTTGCTCCGAATTGGCCTCGGGTCGGTGCGTAGCCACCCGGGGGCGAGGGGAGTCCGAGCTCCACGGGGACAACCGCTTCCGTGCCATAGGTTAGGCTGAAAGGCGTCTCCCCGGTAGAGGTCCGATGCGTGGTCCGATACGCCCAAAGGACGTTCTCGAGTTCTTCGACCCAAGCTTGCCCCGTCCGACCGATTCGCGCCTTAATTCCATGGAGGATTGTCCGGTTTGTCACCTCGGCCTCACCGTTGGTTTGGGGATGCGACACAGATGTGAACCGATGCTCGATCCCGAATTCCTCGCAGAAGTCACGGAAATGCTTGTTGTCGAACTGTCGACCATTATCCGAGATGAGGACTCGGGGCACCCCAAATCGGACAATGATGTTTTCTTCACGAACTTCCGGACTTGCACCTCCGTGATGGTGGCCAGCGGCTCTGCCTCCACCCACTTGGTGAAGTAGTCGATTGCAACAATCAAGAATTTCCGCTGGGCGGAAGCGACGGGGAATGGTCCGAGGATATCCATTCCCCACTGTGCGAAGGGCCAGGGGGCGGTGATTGGTGCCAAGGGGACAGAAGGGACTCTCTGGACGTTGGCGTGGCGCTGGCAGGCGTCGCATTTCCGTACGTGATCCTTTGAGTCCTCCAACAAGGTAGGCCAATAATAGCCTTGCCTCATGATCTTGTGCGCCAAGGACCTAGCCCCCGAGTGCGATCCGCAGACGCCCTCATGGACTTCGCCGAGGACGTAGGCCGCCTCCGAGGGGCGGAGGCACCTTAAGAGGGGGGCGGTAAATGAGGTCCGATACAGCCTCCCTTCATAGAGTACGTAGTGGGCAGACTTCCTGACAAGTCGCTGAACTTGATCTTCGTCTTCAGGGAGGATCCCTTCGGCGAGGTAGGCGACGAGCGGGTCCATCCAAGACGGCTCCGGATCAATCGCCATCACCGCTCCAGCCTCGCCGATGCTCGGGGCATCCAGGGTCTCCAGGTAGATTGCCCTCGACAAGTTGTGCGCCTCTGCGCCCACCAAGCGGGACAACCTGTCGGCCCTGGCATTTTCGCTTCTGGGAACCTGCTGATGTCGACACTGCCGAGGTCGGGAATGAGTGCTTGCACCTTCCGGACGTAGTTCTGCATGGTCGGGCTCCGGGCCTCGAACTCCCCACGGACCTGCCCCGACCACCAGCTGGGAGTCGGTGAAGACCTTCAAAACGCCGGATGCCGAGCTCCCCGGTGAGTTTGAGTCCTGCGACTAGGGCCTCGTACTCCGCCTCGTTGTTGGTAACTGGAAATCCAAACCTCAAGGCATACTCGGCTATCACTCCATCAGGACTGGTAAGGACCAGCCCGGCCCCTCCACCCTCGGGGTTCGACGACCCATCGATGTGAAGCGTTCAGGTCGGGGAGGTCGAGGCTGGGCGTTTTCGGCAGTCTAGGTTCCGCCTCCTGCACCGTGCACTCAGCGAGGAAGTCCCGCGAGCACCTGGGCCTTGATGGCGGGTCGAGGCTGGTAGCGGATGTCGAACTCACCGAGTTCTACTGCCCACTTCACAGCCGTCCCGCATTCTCGGGGTTGCCGAGGATCTGTCGTAACGGTTGATCAGTTAAGAGGGTGACAGAATGGGCCTGGAAATAGGGGCGGAGCCTCCTGGTCGCGGTCAGCAGCGCGAAGGCAATCTTTTCAGCCTTCGTATACCGCGTCTCGGCGTCCCGTAGGACCCGGCTGATGTAGTACACAGGCTTCTGGAGCTTTGCCTCTTCCCGAACCAGCACTGCACTGACCGCGGTTGGGGAGACCGCCAGATAGAGGTAGAGCATCTCCCCTTCTTGCGACTTGGACAGTAGGGGAGGAGACGCCAGGTATTCCTTGAGCTGGTCGAATGCTGCTTGACATTCGGCAGTCCAGAGGAAGTCTTTTGGGCGTTTTAACACCTTGAAGAATGGTTGGCAGCGTTCGGGCCGATTTTGCCACAAATCGTCCGAGCGCGGCGACCCTTCCAGCGAGCTCCTGAACTTCCTTTACTTTGGTCGGAGGGGACATACCTTGGATGGCCTTGATTTTGTCCGGGTTGGCTTCGATACCCCGCTGGTTGGACAATGAAACCAAGGAACCTCCCGGCCGAAGCGCCAAAGGCGCACTTCGCTGGGTTCAGCTTCATGCGAAACTTCCGTAAGGTGGTGAAAGTCTCCTCCAGATCCACGATGTGCTGGTCTGCCTGGCGGCTCTTCACCAGCATATCGTCCACGTACACCTCCATGTTCCGGCCGATTTGCTCTTGAAGATTTTGGTTTGACGAGGCGCTGGTAAGTGGCACCAGCGTTCTTCAGACCGAAGGGCATTACCTTGTAGCAGTACAGCCCCCGGTCCGTTATAAAAGGCAGTTTTCTCCTCGTCCTGTGGGGCCATCATTATCTGGTTGTAACCGGAGAAGGCGTCCATGAAAGACAGCAGCTGATATCCGGAAGTCGCGTCGAACAGTTGGTCTATCCGCGGAAGCGGAAAGCTATCCTTAGGGCACGCCTTGTTCAGGTCGGTATAGTCGACGCACATCCTCCACTTTCCGCTCGCTTCCGGACAAGTACAACATTTGCCAGCCACTCGGGGTAACTCACCTCCCTTATGAATCCTGCCTCCAAGAGTTGTCTACCTCCTGGTCGACCACCCGGATCCCGATCCGGGGCACAGTGTCTCTTCTTCTGCTTCACTGGCCGGTGGGTCGGGTCGACGTTTGAGGGCGTGAGAAATGACCTCCGGGTCGATCCAGGTACATCGGCCGCCGACCAGGCAAATACATCGGCATTGGCTCGGAGGAATTCCACCAACCGGGCCCGAGCTCCCGGGTCGAGATTTGGCGCGACCCGGACCACCCGGTCCCGCGGGCCTTCCTCGAGGGGAACTTCGACCACACCCTCGGCGCTCCCCTGCCGCAAGGCCACCTCGCTCTGGCATCAAGGGACTCGACGCTTAGGGCTTCTGCGGGCTTCTTCCCTTTGAGGGTCGCTAGAAACATTGCCGTGCGGTCGGTTGGTCGCCGGACCTCTCCGATCCCGACCGCCGTGGGGAACCGCATGAGCAAGTGGTACGTAGAGACCACCGCGCGAAGGGCGTTCAGTCCGGGTCGTCCGAGGATAGCGTTGTAGGCCGAGGGAACACGGACGACCAAGAACCCGAGTCGCACCGTGGCTTCTGCGGGTGCGACGCCCGCAGTCACAGGCAGCTCAACGACACCTTCCGCCGGGACAGCGTCACCGGTGAATCCTATGAGGGGGGTGGATATTTTGTGCAACAATTGTCTGGACAAGCCATCTTTTGGAAGGCCTCGTAAAACAAGATATCAGCTGAGCTTCCACTATCC
>NW_024069028.1:0-76014 GCF_009389715.1 Phoenix dactylifera | reverse complement strand
CCTATAAGGGACAGTTATCTGTTCGAGGCAAGTGGGTTTTTAAGTGGGACCTTTGCGAACGCATCGTGACCCCTCCACTTACCTGAGAGCTTACCTGGTCAACTCGGTTCATTAGACCGGATTGGAGGCTTAGGTGCCCTCTTAAACCAGTTAGGAGCTATCTAGTGATTTTAGGACAAAGACTAGGATTGATATGCTTTTCTCTTTTATTGCATGCTTGATTGATCGAGTACTAGTGTATGCAAGGTAGTCGTTCTAGAGTACGAAACCTAT
The DNA here is from genome assembly GCF_009389715.1 of Phoenix dactylifera. Lineage (NCBI taxonomy): Eukaryota > Viridiplantae > Streptophyta > Magnoliopsida > Arecales > Arecaceae > Phoenix > Phoenix dactylifera. The sequence goes on along the minus strand of NW_024069028.1, from coordinate 75,741 downwards.
TACCTTTTGACCCTGAAATAGAACGAACCCTTAGGAACATTCGAGCTAAGATCAAAACATTAGGATCATCCCCACCTCTTAAGATGGCTGAAGAACAACCCAAACTCCTGAGAGAGTACTTTACTCCTACCATTTACACTTCCCCATCTTGCATTCGATTACCTGAAGTAGCAGCTGTACAATATGAAATTAAAATCTAGTGTGATCCAAATGCTCCCATCTTTTTATGGGCTCACCAACGAAGAACCATATAAAACCTAGATGAATTTCTTGAGATTTGCACCACTGTCAAGATTCAGAACTTTACTGATGATGCTCTAAACTTAGATTATTCCCCTTCTCCCTTAAAGATAGAGCCAAACAATGGCTGAATTCTTTAGAAGCCAACTCGATTCGTTCTTGGGATCAAATGCAACAAGAATTCCTAAAAAAATACTTTCCCATGGAAGAACGAACCAGTTTAGACGTGCCATCACAAGCTTCTCCCAAACTGAGGGAGAAGAATTTCATAAAACTTGGAGAGATTTCGGGACCTAATCCGTAAATGTCCTCATCATCAAATACCTAAGTGGCAGCTAGTGCAATGTTTCTATGACGGATTTGACTGAACGAAACCGTCAGATGATCGATGCTGCATGCGGGGGGACATTCATGCTTCAAAATGAGCATGAAGCATGGCAATTATTTGAAAATCTTAATGAAAACTCCCTCCACCATGCTTCATGTTCTCGTCAAGCACCCCGAGTTCTCAAATAAAAGGAACCATTTGTGAAATAAGTCATTCTATGGACCTGTCCAGCAAGGTAGATGCATGTCCCATAAGATTGACCAACTGATGATAGGTGGGCATTACATGAACTCTTCCAAGCACAAGTGTGTACTATTTGTTCTAGCCCATCCCACCCTATTCATGAGTGCCCTTTAGCGTCCCAATTTCTCGAACTCGTGCAAGAACACATCAATGCTGCTCAAACACAGCCTAGACTGGGTACGGACCCATTTTTCAATATATATAACCCGGGATGGCGAAATCATCCAAACTTTTCTTGGAAGCAGCAAGCTTCGAACACAGCCCAACCCTATTCCAAAATTTCAAAATCCTCAGAATTTTCAAACCCCACAAAATATTCATCCCTACCGTCCCTCGATTCAATTTCAACACACTCCTCCTCCACCCCAAAGAAACACAGCCTTTGAGGAGAAAGTATTGAACGCCCTTCAAGGTTTGGAAACCATTACACAATTGGTGCACTCTCACATGCAATCCATCGCCAAACTAGAATCCCAAATGGGGCAACTAGCTAATGCACTGAACAAGCGAGAGGAAGGAAAGCTTCCAAGCCAACCACTAAGTAATCCTAGGGGACAATATATGGCTCAAGAAAATCAATTAAATGCAATTCATCATGAACAAGCCAATGCTTTGACTACCCTAAGGAGTGGACGTGTAGTAGACAATAAGATTGGGGAGGACAACAATAAGGGAGGTGAAGAAGAGGATAAAAATGTGTCAAATAAAAATCTAAAACCTTCTTCTTCTTCTTCAGCTAGTCCACCTTCTGCCAAAACTCATATCCCAAAGGCCCCATTTCCTGAAGCTCTTAATTCACCCTCTCCCTTTGGCAAAAAAGGAACTTCACTAGAGGAAATGATGGAGGTTTTCAAACAAGTGAAAATCAACCTTCCGCTTCTTGATGCTATTAGACAAGTTTCCTCCTATGCCAAATTTCTTAAAGACCTTTGTACACAAAAGCGAAAATCTAGGACACATGTGCCCAAAAAGGTCTTCCTAACTGAGCAAGTGAGTTCTATTCTCCAACACAACACCCCTCCGAAATTCAAAGATCCTGGTGCTCCCACCATCTCCTGTGTCTTAGGAAATAATTTTATTGATCGAGCACTCTTAGATCTAGGGGCAAGTGTCAACCTTTTACCTTACTCAGTTTATGAGAAACTTGGGTTAGGAGAATTAAAACCAACCCTCGGTATCCCTTCAATTGGCTGATCGATCTGTAAAAACACCACGTGGGATAATTGAAGATGTTCTTGTCAAGGTAGACAAATTCTATTTTCTAGTAGATTTCATTGTCCTTGATATGGAACATGAACCTAATCCTAAGAAATAAATCTCCGTGATCCTTGGGCGGCCCTTTTTAGCAACAGCCAATGCATGCATCAATTGTAGAACAGGGGTAATGAACATATCATTTGGAAACATGAAGGTAAAATTAAATGTGTTCAATGCGGACGACCAACCCGCGAGGAAAGTTGAGTGTTTTATGATAGACAAAATAGATAAACTCATAGAAGGAGATGCAAAAACTACCTCACTGTGTCTGGCTGAAGACAATAAACTTAGCGCTTGTTGGGAGGCAACCCAATTCTCTTAGATTTTTTTTTAACATTGAGGACAATGTTAGGTTTAGGTTTGGGGGTATTCATCTTGATTTTCATCCAAAAAAAAAATGTGTGTTCCTTTTCATAAAATAATAATTAATAAATAATAATAAAAAATTTAAATAAAAAAAATTTTGTTTTTATAAAAAAAACCTAATTTCTATACATGAATGTGAGAATGATAAATATACAAGGTATATAAAATCTAAAAAGCCCAATGACTAGTCGGAAGTAATATAAATTTAAGTTCTTTTTATTAAGTCTCTCTTAGGGAGTTGTAAGCTAATTAATACTTTGGAATTTCACTACACACTGGCCGACCCTTCTAAGGTCTAGGCTCGACAATATGTTGATAGTATAGTAGCAACCTTGGACCCTGATGAATCATACTTATCTAATCCAAAAAAAAAAAGGGCTACCTATTGTCAAAGGTTAAGTGGGCTTGTGATGAGGACTCCGAGCATAAGTCCGTAGGGGAGTCTTGATGCCCGACACCTTATGCCAATTGGTGTGAGAGTTGTCGACTGACTGCTCGTTACACGGAGAAATCACCACAAGAGTAAAAGTGCATAATTTATATATCTTTTATAAAAAATAAAAAAAAATAAAAAAAAACTCTGTATTGACCTTGAAAAAGACAATAGTGTGAAAGCCGTTATTGTAAAAATTCGAGTAAACTGAAATATTACAGATAAAGCCCATGAGGTACTAAAGTAAATATCCACAACTCTCGAAATCCTGCAGATAAGATGATTTTGAATCAGTGAGCAGGTTCTTTCGACTAATTCTTGGAAACTACTAATATTAGCAATATTTTGGAGATCCGAACCCTTAGCTTGTGTACGATCCAGATTTCACCGAGCACTCCAGTATAAATGAGTCTTACAACTCCCTAAACGGAAACTTAATGACTTTAACTTAAATTGCATACTGACCTAGAATTTGGGCTGACTTAGTAAATAAAACCGTGTGTGCTTTGAAATTCTTATCATTTATGTATCTTAAATTAGATTTTAATAATAATAAAAAAAAGAGTTTTTGAAATTCTTAGCTAGTATGCATTTGGAATTTGATTTTTACTTCATAGATCAATCGATAAAAAAAATAAAAAAAAAATAAAAAAAAAATAAAATATTGAAGTTTGTGGGTATCTTCACTGGAAACCCTCACGAGACTATAACTCGTCCACTAGGGTAACCTAGGGGTTTAAAGCCTTGTTGCATATGGTAAATGCAATCGCGATGCCTGCGAAAGTGAGTTAGAGTTTCTTCTTTTCTAATTTTATTTTGCTCGAGGACTAGCAAAATATAGGTTTGGGGGTGTGATAAGTGCTTAATAATTCATAAATTAGTTATCTTTCCATAGTACTTATCAATGTTCTTAAACTAATAAATACATATTTACCAGAAAATTGAATAATCATTGAAATAAATTTGAAATATGTTTTTGGTTACGATTTTTTATGAAAACTACAGAAAAAATATATAAGGAGGAGATTGTGTTGATTCTGTTTGGTAACCTGATGAAGTTAAGGTTATAATTAAATAGGTTTTGGTCCTAGCTCGATCAAAAGTTATAATTTGCTAAGGAAAATATTTGATTAACCCTTTTTATTAAGTCATGGTATTGTTTCTAGTCTTGACTGGTCGAGTTCGATCTGAAGCAGTTTAGCAATAATTAAATTTGGAAGACATTGGGCTCGAGAACAAGTTCAAGCAACTCAACAATCATGACCCACCGCAAACCCAAAGCCAATTTCCAACCAATTCGTTACCTGCCTTCATATAAAATTTATAATATAATAATAACTAAAAATTCATGATTCACTGTTCATATAAACAGTATCTCGTGAAAACACTGTTCATATGAACAGTGTTACAAATATATATATATATAAAATGAAAACTCCACTGTTCATCTTCTTCCCCCCTCCCCCGCAGTGCATTACGGCCGAGATTCCCGTCAATTCTCCTGTTCCAGCCACGAGATGGCGTCGCCTAAGAGATCCTCCAGCAAGCCTCCACGCGGTGCAGCCAGCCTCCCGTTCCTCCGCCTCTTCATCCGCCTGCGCCAGCGCCTCCGCACAGCAGCCATTCCGAGCATCCGAGCCTTCTCCGCGTCCCTCCACGCGATGCAATCCTCCCAAAATTGGCAAATCATCAATCTTCCAGTCCTCCCCAGCATCCCGCGATCTGCCCAGCAAGTCTTCCGCATCAGCCCGCGTCCCCGCCTCCTCACGGCTGCCTACTTTCCCAGCAAAACAGAGCAAGAAAAAGAACGTTCTTCCCCTCCAATCCAGCGCCCGAAGCAGGGGATTTCTCTTCCCAAAAATCGGCAGATCATCCAACCCAATCCTCCACTCCTTCCGCGCCCAAAGGTTTCCTCCCAGCTGATTCGCAAATCCAACGCCATTCCTCCGGATCACGGCCAAAAAAATCCCCTGTTTCAAGATCAGATCGCATCCCAGCACGTCCGCAGCCTTCTTCTCGTCTGCATCCTCTGTACATCTCAGCGTGATCGATCGTTATTCACCTTCCACCAAATCCAGATCATCTTCCGCGTTGAAGAAGCATCGGATCACGCCCACTGCCCGCAAGGATCCAACCTTCGCTTCCAACTCTTCTCTGCGATCAACACTTCAGCTTCCAGATTCCTCCCCTCCGCAAAGCCAAGATCCAGCTTTTCCCCATATGAATTAACTTCAAATCCCCCAGATCCAGTCATCCAGCTGGAGCAAATCAGCTCTGTGGAGAATTGAATTTAAATTTTGAATGAAACCGTGAGAAGAAGGGGGGGGCTATAAAAGAGGAGATTACTCTGCGAACAGTGGGGGAGGCCACGGTTTGAAGAACAGAGGAGGAGCCTATGTTCGGAAGAGAAAGAAATAAAAAAAAAAGAAAGGAGGGGGGGGGGAAGAGAATATTTTGTGATATTTTGGGAATAATGGGAGGTGAAGGCTTTCATTTGAAGATGGGAGGTCGTCCGGAAGCCATGTGCGGCTAAACGTCTAGTCTAGGGCTGGATGAAGCCCTAGCAATGTATCAGGGCATTGTAGTTCTTATTTTTATTATTATTTTGGAGCTTGTTTAAATTCTTATTTTCAATGAAATATTCCTTTATGATATTTAAACTTTGAGCATGCTAGTTACTAATCATGTTTGCTAAAGTAGTCTAAGATGATTCATGCCTAGGAAGATGAAGTGTGCTGCATCCTAGATTAGCATACTTAGGTAGACACTTCATGCTACACCGAAGATGGATCTTCCTAACACTCTTTATGCTTTTATTTTAAAAGGCTTGTAGCCAATTTGCATGCCTCTCTAAAAGATAAAAATTAAGAACACAGTCCCTAATGCAATGCTACGCGGTGGATTCCAAACCCTAGATCTATCTACTTTGATAAATTTCAATTCGTTCTCATAGATTAATTTAGTTAAATCAAGTTAGCAAATTCTTCTTCTTGATTTATTTTTAAAAGAAAAATAACTTATTCTTCAATCCCTGTGGACCGACACCCGTAATCACTATCCTATAGGATACGTGCTATTGCGTGGGTTACTTTTGAAATTGAAATAACCGATCACAGTGGCTGACTAATAACTGAGCAAGCCCCGCCAGTGACCGATAATGAATTCGCCGTAGCATCCATGAGGTACTACCTATAAGAAGTATTGTCTACGAACTCTTAAGAGCTACTGATCGAATGCAACTAAGCCGGCCTTGCCAGTGGCCGAGAATGACTGAGCCAGCCCCGCCAGTGGCCGCCTAATAACTGAGCTGGCCCCGCCAGTGGCCGAGAATGACTTCGCAGTAGCATCTGAGAGTATAACCACGGCATGCCGGTGGACGTTTTATGTTATGTTATTGTTTCGTGAAAATACTTGTTGACATGAAACACGAATTTATTGACTCAGTGTGCATACTTCATCATAATAAATTGTTAAGTAAGATACTTGTTGCTATGAAATAGGGATTTATTGTTTCAGCATGAATATTTTATCATGATGATTTGTTATATAGTATACATGTCAGCTTCTCAAATCCTATTAAAACATGTGTAGTATTTTTGCATAATCAAGCATATGCTAGTAGATGTGCATGATTTACCAAGAATAGCATGGTTCAAGTGTATCATGTATTCCATGAAATATAGTGTCATGAACACATTAAAATGACATTTATAGCATGACCACGAACTTAATAATTTGAGGTGCCATTAATCAGTTTTCAAATAACTCATAAAGTATGATTTATGAAAATTATGATTTATGAACTCTCAGATCCTATGCAAGGGCCCCCGCCAGTGGGTATAATAACTCGGCATGCACATATGGCCCCCGCCAGTGGGTATAATAACTCGGCATGCGCATATGGCCCCCGCCAGTGGGTATAATAACTTGGCTGCACTACTATCTAGGAGTATGGATTTAAAATCTTGGATTAATGGCAAAGTTTTACGTTGCATTTCATGTTTATGAAATATCATGATGGTACATGCATTAATTTACAGCTTGATTTGCATATATATATTGTATATGGAACAACGGACATTTGATGTATATGTTAGCCTCTCAAATCCTGCATAAATATGGTTGTCATTATGTTGGATCCGGTAAGATTATGTATGATTACTTACTGAGCCGTGTAGCTTATACCCGTTCATTTATATTTTTCTTTCAGATCCTCACCACTGATAGCTGTCAAAGACACTTTAATTTGGTATCAGGGCTTCTTTCCTTTAGGGTAAAATAAGTATACTCTGTATACATAAACTACATAGAAGCTCTGTATTTAGGTACTGACCAGCATGTTGTACTAAGAATGCTTTCATATATAAAGGTTTGGTTGGTTTGACTACCCTATTACCGATGTATGAGGCTTCGTGCTATTGTGGATGGTAGTCGGCAATAGCACGACCGTGTTATGGATTCGGGTCCGCGGCGTGACACTAAGTGAGTCTTTTCAAGTGGCTGTAATTATTGAAAAATTACCACCACTTTGGAAGGATTTCAAAAATTATCTCAAGCATAAGCGCAAGGAGATGAAACTTGAAGACTTAATTATTAGATTGAGAATTGAGGAAGACAACCGAAATTCTGAGAAAAAGGATGGAGACCATTCCATGGAGTCCAAGGCTCATGTGGTGGAAGAGGGACAAAAGACTAATAAAAAGAAGAGAAAGAATAATGATCAACAAGACACCAAGAGTGGCAATGGAAAGAGGTTCTAGGAAAATTGCTGTGTGCAACAAATCCAGCCATCACTACAGAAAAATTGGGTTTTACCGACCTTTTTTTTACCAACATTTTCTACAAGCATCGACAAATGTCGGTCTGGCACCAAAAATAGCCGACGCTTGTAAAAAGCGTCGGCAAGATACGACGCTAATTAGTGTCGTATTCTTGGCCTAAGACAACACGAACGAAAACCCAATTCCTAACAAAATCAGCGGCCGCGCCCCTTCTCCTCCATCCTCGATCGATATCAAGCCCTAATAGCTAGCCGACCCTTGTCCCCTTCTCCTCCCTCCTCTCCGGCGCCGACTCTTGTCCCCTCCTCCTCCCTCCTCTCCGGCGCCGAGAGATCTCCTTTCCGACGCCAAGCGATCTCCTCTTCTCCTCCTCTGCGGCACAATCTCGATCCTCTCCTCCTTCCTAGCTCCTCAGCGGTGCCGACCGGCGGACCCCATCCCCTTCCGCCTGACGAAGAGATACCGACCCATTCCCCTCCTCTCCGGCGCCAAACGACATCCTCTCCTCCCTCCTCTGCTGCGCCGACCGGCCAACCACCTCCACCTGAGAAAGAGGTATTGCCCCATCCCCCTCCTCTCTCTCTCTCTCCCTGCTTAATTGCATGCTCAAAAGTAATCATATTTGGGGATTGTGAAAAGCTACAGTGTGATGCTTGTTCAGGCGTTCTTCGATGATTTCTGGATCTAATTCTACACTCTGTGAAGCTAGTGGTATGGTAGCTACCTTAGATTACCTGTTAATAGGTTATTGTTTGGATGAGTGTTACCCTATGACTTACAATTTGGTAGAGTTATTATCAGATACAGGATGGAAATTGGAATTTTAATTGTCTTGTTGCATTGAAAACTCAGGGTGTAGCCCACCTGAGATAATTCCAGGATTGAAGCCTGGCCTTCTACAAAGTAGAAGGGATGGGAAAGCATATCCAGTTCCTTCTCATATAGAAGATGAAATGAAGAACAGGTTCCAGGAGCAAGAAACTAGAAAAAGGTCAACCAGCTAGATACCATAAAAGCAGCAAAGCAACAACCCTTTCACAAAAGATAGTATCTAGCGAAGAAGCCTATGCCCTAGAGTGAAAACCCAAGACGATCTAGCCTGGTTGAGAGGTGGTTATCAAACTAATGCATTGTTTTAAGCACCAGAACTATGGAAAGCTATCACACACACACACACACACACACACACACACAGAGGTGCTCGTGGACTTTAAGTCGAGCTTTAAAATGAAGTCTGAGCTTGATTCCTTTCCTAATTAGATGAGCTCAATTGCTTTCTTTCAAGTTGAACCCAGGCTGTTTATGTACAGCTTGGTTTTTACGCAACCACAGGCATGAGGCACATGATAACTTTAGTTAAGGGTTCCATGTAGGATCCTCTTCTTGAGGTTTAAATGACTCTAACCATATCTATATCTGTATTATGGTGTCAAAGGTTGAAGTAGCATTCATCTATTTTTTCTAGTTACAAACATTTGGATCCGATATAGATCAATGAGTATGTATTGTTGATTCATACCCTAATTTTGTTTATTATTTTTTTATATTAGTTGCAGTTCAATCAGTATTTTAATAGAATGGACAAAAGTTGGATAAATAAGTCGAGATCCAGTGCCGAATATTTGAATGGAGTTCAGAATTTCGTTAAATTTGTGTAAAAACCCAAAAAAAAAAGATAACGGGCCGGCCCGAAAAGACCGGGCCCGTCTCCCTTTTACGATCGTGCCCTAGGCACGATCGTGGATGGAAGAGGAGGGGGGTGCAAAGGGGAGGCGGCGGCGGCGTTGGAGAGGCGATTCGCCGGAGGAGACCGAACGCCGAGATCCGGCCGGCCACGAAGGAAGACCACTTCCCTTCACCGAGGATTTCGACGGGTGAAGAAGCGTGGATCCGAGGGGAGTTGCTCACGAGTTCTTCCACCCATCTCTCGCCGGAAAGGTCGCCGGAGCGCGCCATCGGACCGAGGTAAGTGGGGCTCCCTTCCTCATGCTTCATGTCCGGGATTTTGGGTGGAGATGGAGGGGTTATTAGCCGGTGAATCGTCGGAGAAGAGCCGAAACAGGGTACCCCTGTTTCGGCCTCTTCTTTCCAATTTTTGGCTGCCGCCGGCCGCCGGGATTGGCCGAGAACCATGGCATTGTGGTCGGTCGGGACTGTGAGAGAATTATTTTGGGATTTCTAGGGTTTATTGGAGAAGGGGAGAGATGGATCCGGGGTCTTCTTCCTCGAGACTCCATCTCCTCTTTCCTTCCCCTTTCCCTCACGTCGGCGGCAACGACGGCAGCAGGCCACCGGCGGCGACGGCGGCGACGGTCGTGGGCCACAGGGGTTGCTGTCGAGTGGGGGCCGAGCCACTGTTAGGAGGGCTTCCGGTGGATGTTTGGAGGAGGGGAAGAGTGGTTCTTCCGTGGATGAAAGAGGAAGGGGGAAGGGAGGAGAGAAGTCCTGTCGAGATTGGAGAAGGGGGAGGAAATCATGCATGTTCTTGGGAGGAAGAAGAAGAAGAGATAGAAGAGGAGATCTCTTCTTCTCTCTTCCCCTTGTCCGGCCACCATCGGCGGCGACTGCAACAGTGGCGGCCGGCGATGGTTCGGCCAGTGGTGTTGTCGGGTTGGGGAAGGAGAGGGCACAGCCACCATGGCTGTTACCCTTGGATCAAAAAGATTTGAGGGAGGGAGATGTACTCCCAACCATGAAGAGAGAAGAATCATCCCTTTATGTTGGTCTCTTTACCGGGACCGGCCATCATCGCCGGCGTGGCAGCGGCCATGGCTGGCGACGACGTAGGCCGGTGGTACAAGGTGAGAGTCGGGCCACCCCGACTGCCCTAGATCTGGAGGGATTGAGATATTTGGGGACCTGGTGATGGACCCCATAGTAGATGTGAATTATGGTTTAGAATATTTAAATATTAAATAATTTAGTTTGTGATTTGTGATTGATGTTGTAGAGGAAGAGTCGGCGGTGCCAGGAGATTTTGATCAGGGGACTCAGCACCCCAGCGCGTAGGTTGTGATTCGGACCGTGTTTGAGTCAGTCTACAATTTCTGTAAGAATTCCTATATCTGAGCACTTTTATTTATGCATATATTGGATTTATCGTTGGATATATTTTATCAGTATGTTGCTATTTGTTTTGAGCTTGTATGGCACTATAAGGTGTGCATTTTGTTTATTATGAAAGTATTGGAATAATTAAATTGGGAAGGAATAACATATTTTGAGAAATTATGAAAATATGTGACGTGATTGAAATGTGATTAAACATGTAAAACTAGACATGTAAAATGGGTTGGACTAACCTTGTCATGAGATAGCCTCTACGAGCTTATGCGTAGAATAGCTGCCACGAGCTTACGCGTGGGATAGCCTCTACGAGCTTATGCGTAGGATAGCCTCCACGGGCTTACGCGTGGGATAGCCTCTACAAGCTTATGCATAGGATAGCCTCCACGGGCTTACGCGTGGGATAGCTGCCACGAGCTTATGCGTGGGATTTGTGCAGTCTTGGACTGGGTCATGAACTTGGTTAGTCCAACGCCAGAAGTAAAAAGTCTGAAGACTTGGGAATCATGGTATTACGTGAATGAATCACGAAATGTGAAAAAGGGATTTATGTATACAAAATGGTTTGTGTATATATTTGTTATTTGTTGAGCCTTTTGAAATGATGAAATGACATATATTTGATGCATTGATTATTTTATGATTTTTACTGTGTGTGGCTGTTGGGATTCTTACTGGGCTGGAAAAGCTCATACTACATTTACTTTCTTTTTCAGAGGCACTGGATTTGTAGAGACCATTGGGTGGGACGAGAAATAAGATCAGCATGGAGTCTGATTGCTGGATAGATAGGAGTTAATCTATCTTTTATTTATGGACATTTGAAATTATGTAATAAATCAGTACATTTTAGTTGGATTTGATTGAATTACATTAATCTTTGATTTTGGCATATATGTGAATATTGTACCTTTTAGGCCTTGCATGATCTTTAGGGCACTGCTCTAGGGCTCATGCGGCCGGTCGCGTGCCGGACCCGGGTGATGGGTTCGGGGCATGACAGAGTGGTATCAGAGCTTAAGGTTAAGGTATTGTGGAGTGATTGATTAAAACCCTATTTGATTTTGATGAGCTCAAAGCATTTGAGTATATTTCTTGTTTACTAATGAATTCAATTAAGTGTTTCAGTGAAAATCTTGTCTAAGTTTCTCAAGACTTGGTTCATAATTTTTGGATAAGTTAAGAAGTCAGCTTGAACCAAAGTCTGAGACTCGAGTCGACTCCAGAGTATCACGAGTCGACTCCAAGCGTATCAAGTTCACTGGCACGAGCTCGAGTCGACTCCGGATCAGTACGAGTCGACTCCGACTGAGAACAGACAGATGAACTGAAAGCTTCAACTCAGAACCTGTCAACGAGTCGACTCCCGAAGTGTGCGAGTCGACTCTGAGGTTCACCGAGTCGACTCCAGGGTAGTAAGAGTCGACTCCAAGAGGAATACAAAAAAAAGTCAGAGAGCAGTTTTCGGGTCTGAGATTCGAGTCGACTCCAGTGGAACGCGAGTCGACTCCGATGGTTGGCAGGTCGACTCCAAAGACAGCAAGAGTCGACTCTCAGCAGTACACAAAGAAAAAGTCAGAGGGCAGATTCTGGACTCTGAGATTCGAGTCGACTCCCGCATTACGCGAGTCGACTCCGAGACTCCGCGACCACAAAGAAGACAGAAGACCAAGTTACTGCCTCTGAGATTCGAGTCGACTCCCAGACAGCTAGAGTCGACTCCAAGGCAGCTTCACATCAAAAGGGCAGAAGACCAAGTTTCGGAAACTGAGAGCCGAGTCGACTCCCAGGACAGTCGAGTCGACTCGAGTGGACCAAATTCAAAAATACGTCCACGGACTTCATGGGATGAGCCGACTCCGAGAAAGCCAAGTTAGCTCCGGAAGTTGGCGAGTCGACTCTGGGTCAAGACGAGTCGACTCCCAGTCGTGAAGGCAACTTTAATTCAAATCTGGAACAGTTGCAGAGTCGACTCCGGAAAAGTATGAGTCGACTCCCGCTACAGACGAGTCGACTTCTGATCGCACGAGTCGACTCCAACCCACCAACGGACACATTGTCAGACTGTACAGAGTGTGCAGAATGGGCAGAAAAAGTTCTCTAACGGCTAGTTTCCGTGGGGGTTGGTTTAAATAGCCACAGAGGACTGTAGCAAGAAATAGAACAACCATTCCACTCCAAGTAATCAAGCTTTCAATCTCTGCAACTTATTCTTCAACGAAAAAGAGGGAAGGGCAGTATTAACTGCATCCACCTACTTCTTCCCAACATTGAAAGAGCCTTCTCCTGCATTCAAGTCGACTACACATTCAAGAGGAGACCCGAAGTTCAAGAAGCCCTTCCTCTTCTCCAATTTAAAAGCGTTTGAGGGCTCTTAACTTCGTTATTGTTCATATTGCCATTTATCTACTTTTGAGAAGCTGTATTTTTCTGTTTGTCTCTTTTATCTACACCTTTGTCTTTGCTTGGTTCAATCGGGGCATTGAATCAAGAGTATTGAGGTTGGTTGGTGAGCCGAGTGTAAAACCAACGTGTAAGGGTTCGATTGTGATCCCGGAAAAACAATCGGGGTTGGTTCTAGTCGGTGAGCCTGGGAAAACCGACCGAGTTCGTTGTGAGCTCGTAAAACAACAAGTTTGGTTGTGAGCTTGGAAAACAACCGGCTGTAATCCAAGGGGTTATAGTGAATTCCCAAGAGAGACTTGGGGAGTGGACGTAGGAGCAAGGGTTAGCTCCGAACCACTATAAAAGCTTTGTGTTTGTGATTGCTTGTCTCTTACCATTACCCTCATTTCATACACATCACAGCAACTAATTAATCATCTTGTAAAAAGCATTAATTAGTCACCCACAAACGCTTTAATAGTTAAAATTATTTTAAAACCCAATTCACCCCCCCTCTTGGGTTGTCTATCTGGGCAACAAGTGGTATCAGAGCCTAAACTCTTCCACCCAAGAGTAAAAGATCAAAATGACAACCCCATTTGGATCTTCCCACATTGAGGGTCAGTCCACCCAAAGACCCTCCATTCTTTAATGGATCCGACTACTCATATTGGAAGGCTAGGATGAGAATATTCATCCCAAGCCCAAGACTATGAGATGTGGACCATTGTAGTAAATGGGCCATACATCCCATCCATATATGTAGAGGGTGTCACGGTACCCAAACTAGAAAAGGATTGGGATGAACATGACATGAGGAAAGGCACAACTAAACTCTAAAGCTATGAATGTGCTTTATGTGCCTTAGATAGAAATGAATTTAATAGGGTCTCTACTTGCAATTCTGCAAAAGAGATTTGGGACAGACTTGAAGTGACCCATGAGGGCACGAATCAAGTCAAAGAATCCAAAATAAATATTTTGGTTCATAAATATGAACTATTTAAAATGGATTCTAATGAAACAATTACATGCATGTTTACTAGTTTACTGACATTGTCAATGGCCTAAAAAGCCTTGGCAAGAACTATACTAACAGTGAGCTTGTCAGGAAAATCCTTCGGTGTCTACCAAGGTCATGGGAAGCTAAAGTGACCGCAATCCAAGAAGCCAAGGACCTGAACAAATTACCACTTGAGGAGCTTCTTGGATCCCTAATGACGCACGAGCTAACCATGAAACAACACAACGAGGAAGAGTCCTCCCATAAGAAAAAGGTAATAGCTCTAAAATCTACTTCATCTAACAAGGACTTATCTTGCAGTAGCAGCAGTGAAGAAGAAGAACATGAGGATGATGATGGTGAGGCACTTCTTGTGCGCAAATTCAGAAAATTCATCAACCACAAGAAGTCCTATCATCAAAGGAGAGGCCCCTCAAATTCCTACCGCAAGGACAAAGGTAAGGAAAGGGAAAATGAGGGGATTGGCTGTTACGAGTGCAAGAAGCCGGGTCACATAAGAGCTGAGTGCCCTTTACTGAAGAAGGGGAGCAAGTACAAGAAGAAGAAGGCTCTTGTCACGACACTATCCGACTCAGACTCATCATCCTCTTCATCGGATGAGGAACAAGAAGGAAAAGGCCAATTTCTGCTTCATGGCCAATGGAAATGAGGTAACGCTCGAATCGCCTTTAGATTTTACTTTTGATGAGCTTTATGATGCCTTTAATGAACTAATGATTGAATATAAGGCTATAAATGTTAAAAACAGAGAATTAAAAGTAACTAACCAAACTTATATCCGTAAGTATGATTCATTAGTTAAGGATAAGGATTTAATCACCAAAGAAAATATAGACCTTAAGACAAGCAACCAACTTTTAACTCAAAAGACTAATACCTTAACTAAGGATAATGAAAAACTAACTAAGGAACTCTCAGAACTTAAAAACCATAAACAAATCTTAAACAAGGATCTCACAAAAGAACTAAATGATCTAAAGGCAGAAAATCAAACACTAACCAAAGAACTTAACAAATACAAACCCTTAGTTGAAAAATTACATATAGCTCAGAAAAATTGAATATGATACTAAATAGTCAACGAGCAGTATTTAATAAAGCGGGTTTAGGATATCAACCAAGAAATAAACAAAAACTTCTTAGTAACTTCTTTGTTAAAGCTGGGAAAAGTAAAACTAAGAAAATAACCTGCTTTTGTTGTGGAACTATAGGTCATAAAGCAAATGTGTGTAATTTTAGGAAAGGTAAAACAAAAGGAAAATTAAAAGGGTATGGGTTCCAAAAGGAACCAACTTGACTAACCATGAAGGACCCAAGAAAACTTGGGTACCTAAGATGACATGATTTGCTTGTGTAGGAGTGTCTTGCAGCCAAGGTCAACAAAAACTGCTGGTATTTGGATAGTGGCTGCTCAAGACACATGACGGGTGATAAGGATCAATTTTTCACCCTTGAAGCTAAGAAGGGAGGTGCTGTGACTTTTGGAGACAACAACCAAGGTCACATCATTGGTATTGGTAAAGTTCAAATCACCCCTTCTACTTTTATTGATAATGTTAGATATGTTGATGGTCTTAAGCATAACTTGTTAAGCATTAGTCAATTATGTGATAAAGGGTATGATGTTATGTTTAAACCATCACTATGCATTATAACAAACCCTAATGACAATAGTTTAGTCTTTAAAGGAATTAGACGTGGAAATGTGTATGTTGTAGACCTTGAAGATCTTGCAAAACATAACCAATGTTTAGTTGTTAATGAAACTAAAGATAATGATGCTAGTTGGTTATGGCACCGTAAGTTAGGTCATGCAAGCATGGACACAATAACTAAACTAGTTAAAAGAGATTCCGTGATAGGTTTGCCAAAATTAAAATTTGAAAAGAACAAAATATGTGAAGCATGTCAATTTGGCAAACAATCTAGGAACTCATTTAAATCCATAAAATGTGTCTCTACCTCTAGACCTCTAGAATTATTACACATGGACCTATTCGGACCAACTAGAACAACAAGCCTAGGTGGAAATAAATATGGTCTAGTTATTGTAGATGATTATTCTAGGTACACTTGGGTTATGTTCTTAGCACATAAAGATCAAGCTTTTTCAGTATTTAAAAAGTTTCATAAGGAAGTAACCAATGCTAGAGATACTTCAGTAATAGCCATTAGAAGTGACCATGGTACCGAATTTGAAAATCAGTTATTCAATGAGTTTTGTAGTAAAAAGGGGAATAACTCATAATTTTTCTGCACCTAGGACACCACAACAAAATGGAGTTGTGGAGAGGAAAAATAGAACTCTAGAGGAAATGGCTAGAACTATGTTATGTGAAAGTAACCTCCCTAAGTACTTTTGGGGAGAAGCCATTAATACTTCTTGTCATATATTAAATAGAGTTTTATTAAGACCCATTATAAAGAAAACACCTTATGAACTTTGGAAAAACAGAAAACCAAAGGTAAACTACTTTCATGTTTTTGGATGTAGGTGTTTTGTTCATAATAATGGGAAAGATAATCTAGGTAAAATTTGACTCTAAATCTGATGAGGGCATATTCTTAGGTTACTCTACGACTAGTAAAGCCTATAGAGTCTTTAATAAAAGAACCCTAGTTATAGAAGAATCTATACATGTTGTATTTGATGATTCTAGTGACATCTCCTCTAGTAAGAAAGTTAACCTTGATGATGATGCTGAAATTCTTGAAGAAAAGATAGATGAAATGACATTACAAGATGATAATCAAAAATTGATTGAAGGAGCATCATCAAGCCAAGAGGCTATTGTGGATCATGGGCTAACTAAAGCTTGGAGGTATGCTCACGGGCATCCTAAGGAACTAATTCTAGATGACCCATCTCAACCGGTTAGGACTAGAGCATCTCTTAGGAATTTAAATAACCATCTAGCGTTTGTCTCACACTTTGAGCCCAAACATATAGAAGAAGCCGAAAATGATGTAAATTGGATAAATGCAATGCAAGAAGAATTAAACCAATTTACTAGAAACAAAGTGTGGAATCTAGTTGAGAGACCTTCTGAATATCCAATTATAGGTACAAAATGGATTTATAAAAATAAACTAGATGAAAATGGAATCGTAATAAGGAATAAGGCTGGACTAGTAGCAAAGGGGTATAATCAAGAAGAAGGTATAGATTTTGATGAAACCTTTGCTCCTGTAGCTAGACTTGAGGCTATTAGATTATTATTAGCATATGCATGCTCTAAGAACTTCAAACTATTTCAAATGGATGTAAAAAGTGCATTTTTAAATGGGTATATTAATGAGGAGGTATATGTAGAACAACCTCCTGGTTTTGAAAATCATCAATACCCTAATCATGTTTATAAATTGAACAAAGCACTTTATGGTTTGAAACAAGCACCTAGAGCATGGTATGAGAGACTTAGCAAATTCCTATTAGAACATGAGTTCTCTAGGGGTAATGTAGATACAACTCTTTTTCTGAAAAAGAAAAACCAAGATATGCTGTTAGTACAGATTTATGTTGATGATATTATTTTCGGTGCTACTAACAATCGTCTCTGCGAAGAATTTGCTAACTTGATGCAGAGTGAATTTGAGATGAGCATGATGGGAGAGCTGACTTACTTCCTTGGACTCCAAATCAAACAATCTGAAGGAGGCATCTTCATCAATCAAGCCAAATATATCAAGGAGATGCTCAAGAAGTTTGATATGGAGGGAAACAAATCAATCAGCACCCCCATGAGTTCATCATGCAAATTAGACCAAGATGAATCAGGTAAATCTGTAGATCAGAAACTGTATCGAGGTATGATAGGATCCTTATTGTATCTTACTGCAAGTAGACCTGATATTATGTTTAGTGTTTGCATGTGTGCTAGATATCAGGCTAATCCTAAAGAATCACATCTAGTTGCAGTTAAGAAAATTTTTAAATATTTAATAGGAACTAAGAATATAGGGCTATGGTACTCTAAAGAATCTAGCCTAAACTTAATAGGATACACAGATTCAGACTTCGCTGGATGTAAGCTTGATAGAAAAAGTACCAGCGGGTCGTGTCAATTTCTAGGAGAAAACCTTATCTCATGGTTTAGCAAGAAACAAAACTCGGTTGCATTATCTACTGCTGAAGCTGAATATGTTGCAGCCGGGAGTTGTTGTGCTCAAATCTTGTGGATTAAACAACAACTAGAAGATTATGGCATTAAACAAGATAAAATTCTCATTAATTGTGATAATACAAGTGCCATTAATCTAACTAAAAATCCAATTCAGCATTCAAGAACTAAACATATTGAGATAAGACATCACTTCATAAGAGATCATGTATTGAATGGTGATGTGACACTCCAATTTGTTTATACTGATGATCAATTAGCAGACATTTTTACAAAACCCCTAAGTGAAGAGAGGTTTAGTGTGCTTAGGAGGGGATTAGGAGTGATTGATCCATCCTAGTGGTAGTTTCCACTAGATTCATTGATTTTGATGATTAGTTTGTGGTTAAAATAGAGTTTCTCTTCAATGATCATCAAATCAGATCCTAATTTAGTGATTTTCCCTCGTTTGGCACAAACGAAGCATGATTTTTAGGTGCGTGCCAAAGTTAGAGACGACTCGAGTAAGTTTCAGAGTCGGCTCCTAAGGGGGAGTCGACTCGCGCATTTGCGGGAGTCGACTCGCAAAGATGGCAGCAGAGGGGAGACGACTCGCATATAGTCGGGAGTCGACTCGAAGTCTACAGGCGCATAAGGAGAGTCGACTCGCGCATATTCTGGAGTCGACTCGAGGTCGAGTCGACTCGCGACTCAGTGGAGTCGACTCGCAGTCGGGATCCGACTTTTTAACCCTAGATTTGTCGTTTCGAAAACACTTTTCTCTCAAGCCGCCACTGTTCAAAAGCCCTAGAGCCGACTCCTAGGTCGTCCCCGATCGTCTCCAACCCCTTTTCTGTCGATCTTTCACCGGTTCTTCGGTTTTTTCATCCCTTCCTAGGCCGCCCCCGGTCGGTCCCAAGCCTCCTCCGTCGACCTTTCTCCGTCCTTTAGGTTTTTCATTCCATCTAGGTCATAATGCCGCGTAAGACCGTTGTCCGGAAGAGGTCCCGACCCGAGGCCGGTCCCGAGCGGCGCTCCAAGGCACGGTACGATCCCGCGAGGCAACCACCTCCGGCTCGTTCCCCGCCTAGGGCGGTTCCCGCGAGGCCATTGGCCGGGAAGGCCGTCACCACCGGGAGATATGTCGACTTCGACTATCTCTCCCGGGAAGGGTTCACCATAGGTGATAGGCTTAGGACACAGGGATTAGAGTACTTCCTCACTTTAGATCTCCCCACTTACCCTGGCCATGCTAGAGAGTTCTATGGTACCGTCCATCGGGGAGATGGGGGTATCGAGGGCACAGTAACCGGTGTCCCTCTGTTTGTTACGGAGGATCTTATTGCCCACATCCTCCACCTTCCATTAGTAGGGGTGGCTCCCACACACCCTGAGGACAGGGTTGAGGCCCTTACGGCCGTTCTAGGGCATCCACCCCAGTCACCTCTAGACGAGGTTTCAGCTAGCTCACTTCCGATTGAGGTGAGAATCCTTTTGAGTATACTGTCTAGGTCCATCTTCCCTAAGACAGGGAGATTTGATTTTGTAAATGAGAGAGACCTAGCTCTTATGTTTTATATTCTTCAGGACACCCCGATCAACTTCTCCAAACTCATCTATAGGTATATGTGTGAGCCCCTAGATAGACCTAGGCTCACCCTCCCATACGGCATGATATTCACCCTTCTGTTTAGGGAGTACGAGATTCCCATTCCTGAGGGGGAACCCTTTCGCGCATTGCGATGGACAGATCGCATGCAAGCGGGGACCCTACACAGGATGGGGTTTCGGAAGAGAGAGGAGATTTGGGTTAGGAAGTCATCCATCACCACACAGACCACCAGACCTTCCCCCAGTCCTGAGCCCAATTCTGACTTTCCCGACGTTCCAGACTTTCCATCCACTTCTGCTCCTACCACCTCCGTCGGACCCTCCTCCTCAGCTCCACCCACTCAGCCTATGGAGGTCCGGATCTCGTCTGAGCAGCTCCGGGAGCTGCGGCAGGAGATAGTCCGAGATCTGCTCCAGGAGCTCCGGGGTTCGGTGCCTACTCCCTCTCCTGCGCCCACATCTTCCGCATTGGTCCCTTCCCTGACAGCCGTGACAGACATGACGGCTGAGGTGTGGCAAGAGATATACAACATGAGGACCTTGATACAGGCCCAGTTCCACAGCATGAGTGAGGTCACGAGTACCACTCGACAGATGCGGGATGACATCGGCCGTGACATGTCCACCACCACCGCAGGGGCCGAGCGCTTGTCGAATGTGCTCATCGACAAGCTGGACGGACTGCAGAAGTCAGTACTCGAGCTGAATACGACACAGAGCAGGGCCATCTAGGCCATCATTCGCCAGCTAGAGAACGTGACCAATGCGGTCCAATCACTCGTGGAGCGCATGCCTCGAGGAGATACATCCTCGAGAGGAGGAGCCACATCCTCGAGAGGAGGAGTCACATCCTCGAGAGGAGGAGATACATCTTCAAGAGGAGGACCTACATCCTCGAGGAGACCGTAGCTACTTTTTGTATTTTGCTTTGACATGTATTGCTTTACGTTACTTATTGTATTCTGAAATGTACTTACATACAAATTAATACAATGAGTAGCCGCATTTTTCTTCAATAATGTGCCTTTTGATTTATGGTTGATTGTGTGTTCTGTTTACCTCCTTTTTGATATGATGACAAAAAGGGGGAGAAATATGTAAAAGGAAGAAAAATATGTATAAAATATGTAAAAAGAATCAATGGAAATCAATAAAAAGATAAACTCTTAAAACACACAAATTTGTTCTAAGTGGATTCGGTACCCCGAGGCTCATTATCTCTCTTTTGGGGCTCCTAATGGAGTAATCTCCAGAATCTATTCAAGGGATATTCGGAGATTAGCTGAATCCTACTCAAGAACAAATTGACAGATTTTTCCTCTAAAAACCAAAATTTTAGTTCAAAAACTTCAAAGCATTAAAAGGAAATTCAAAGAATCAAAACAAAGTAGAATGCATATGTTGAGGGGGAGAATCTGAATTTTTAAGAAAGATAAATCATTAAATATATATAAGCCAAACAATTGATTGCATGATATGAAGGCTTATATAATTCCAAATGAAAGGGGGAGCTTTAACTCTGAAATTTATTGTTTCACTCCTTTCAAGCTTGGATAAATTGAACTACCAGACATTTGAATTCATTTATGAATTTTATTTCATTGTTTATTGTGCAATTCACTTTACATATACTCAATGTTTTGTCATCATCAAAAAGGGGGAGATTGTGGAGTGATTGATTAAAACCCTATTTGATTTTGATGAGCTCAAAGCATTTGAGTATATTTCTTGTTTACTAATGAATTCAATTAAGTGTTTCAGTGAAAATCTTGTCTAAGTGTCTCAAGACTTGGTTCATAATTTTTGGATAAGTTAAGAAGTCAGCTTGAACCAAAGTCTGAGACTCGAGTCGACTCCAGAGTATCACGAGTCGACTCCAAGCGTATCAAGTTCACTGGCACGAGCTCGAGTCGACTCCGGATCAGTACGAGTCGACTCCGACTGAGAACAGACAGACGAACTGAAAGCTTCAACTCAGAACCTGTCAACGAGTCGACTCCCGAAGTGTGCGAGTCGACTCCGAGGTTCACCGAGTCGACTCCAGGGTAGTAAGAGTCGACTCTCAGCAGTATACAAAGAAAAAGTCAGAGAGCAGTTTTCGGGTCTGAGATTCGAGTCGACTCCAGTGGAACGCGAGTCGACTCCGATGGTTGGCAGGTCGACTCCAAAGACAGCAAGAGTCGACTCTCAGCAGTACACAAAGAAAAAGTCAGAGGGCAGATTCTGGACTCTGAGATTCGAGTCGACTCCCGCATTACGCGAGTCGACTCCAAGACTCCGCGACCACAAAGAAGACAGAAGACCAAGTTACTGCCTCTGAGATTCGAGTCGACTCCCAGACAGCTAGAGTCGACTCCAAGGCAGCTTCACATCAAAAGGGCAGAAGACCAAGTTTCGGAAACTGAGAGCCGAGTCGACTCCCAGGACAGTCGAGTCGACTCGAGTGGACCAAATTCAAAAATACGTCCACGGACTTCATGGGATGAGCCGACTCCGAGAAAGCCAAGTCAGCTCCAGAAGTTGGCGAGTCGACTCTGGGTCAAGACGAGTCGACTCCCAGTCGTGAAGGCAACTTTAATTCAAATCTGGAACAGTTGCAGAGTCGACTCCGGAAAAGTATGAGTCGACTCCCGCTACAGACGAGTCGACTCCTGATCGCACGAGTCGACTCCAACCCACCAACGGACACATTGTCAGACTGTACAGAGTGTGCAGAACGAGCAGAAAAAGCTCTCTAACGGCTAGTTTCCGTGGGGGTTGGTTTAAATAGCCATAGAGGACTGTAGCAAGAAATAGAACAACCATTCCACTCCAAGTAATCAAGCTTTCAATCTCTGCAACTTGTTCTTCAACGAAAAAGAGGGAAGAGCAGCATTAACTGCATCCACCTACTTCTTTCCAACATTGAAAGAGCCTTCTCCTGCATTCAAGTCGACTACACATTCAAGAGGAGACCCGAAGTTCAAGAAGCCCTTCCTCTTCTCCAACTTAAAAGCGTTTGAGGGCTCTTAACTTCGTTATTGTTCATATTGCCATTTATCTGCTTTTGAGAAGCTGTATTTTTCTGTTTGTCTCTTTTATCTACACCTTTGTCTTTGCTTGGTTCAATCGGGGCATTGAATCAAGAGTATTGAGGTTGGTTGGTGAGCCGAGTGTAAAACCAACGTGTAAGGGTTCGATTGTGATCCCGGAAAAACAATCGGGGTTGGTTCTAGTCGGTGAGCCTGGAAAACCGACCGAGTTCGTTGTGAGCTCGTAAAACAACAAGTTTGGTTGTGAGCTTGAAAAACAACCGGCTATAATCCAAGGGGTTATAGTGAATTTCCAAGAGAGACTTGGGGAGTGGACGTAGGAGCAAGGGTTAGCTCCGAACCACTATAAAAGCTTTGTGTTTGTGATTGCTTGTCTCTTACCATTACCCTCATTTCATACACATCACAGCAACTAATTAATCATCTTGTAAAAAGCATTAATTAGTCACCCACAAACGCTTTAATAGTTAAAATTATTTTAAAACCCAATTCACCCCCCCCCCCCCCTCTTGGGTTGTCTATCTGGGCAACAACGGAGCATTCATTCTTCAGAGCTGGCTCTCCGCCATTCTCATTTTTTGAAAAGCATCATAAAATAACACGTTTGTTGAGCTTCCATTATCAACCAAAATGCGTTTTACATCAAATTTATTTACAACCAGAGAGATGACCACAGCGTCATCATAGGGAGTCTCAACTTCTTTCAGATCTTCATCCGAGAATGAGATGGCCTCTGTCATGCGCTGACGCTTTGGAGGGGCTTTCTTCTGTGTAAGATCTTCAGCCAAGCTTTCCTTGATAGAGCCCATTCCTATGACATTGATGGTACCGGCTATAGGTCTATTGTCATTTTGTCAAAGCTAGAAGCACTCCTCGATGTCATGACCGTGGTCTCGGTGGAAGCGACAGTACTTCCTAGAGTGTTGCCGAGCTTCTGAGTCCTGCATGGGTGGTGGAGATAGCCTCGGCCTTCTATCTTCATGAGAATCTCGGACCGAGTAGCAGTGAGGGGAGTATAGATTCTGTACCTCCTTGGTGGTGTTCTCTGCCGAGGCGGTGATCTCGGTCGGGGCCGCAGTCTTTGGTGAGGCGGACTCCTCAATCGAGGCAGGTTCTTTTCACGGCGAGATGATCGACTTCTTGAGCGGCCACACTCCTCGCGATGTCTTTTCTGCCCCTTTGAGGGCTGCTCGGCGGCGTCTCGCCGAGAAGCCATGACTTCTTCAGCCTTTGCATATTTTCGAGCTCGGGCTAGCATCTCCGTGAAGTCGGCGGGAAAATTCTTCTCGAGGGAGAAGAGGAACCTGTAATACCGAGCTCTCGTCTTTAATGCTGACATGAAGATTGATTGATCGAGCTCGCAAACCTCCCAAGTGGTGGTAGTGAAGTAGTCGATGTAGTTTTTCAGGGATTCTCCTTCCTTCTGCTTGAGGTCGAGAAGGAAATCCGACGTTCGCCGCCGGCGTCGGCTGGCGGCGAAATTGATCACAAACTGTCTGTCGAGCTGCTCGAAGGAGAGCACGGTACTCAGCTTGAGCCCGGAGAACCAAAGTCGAGCCGTTCCTCGGAGGGTTGCAGGAAAAGCCTTGCACAGCAGAGCTTCCGAGAATCCTTGCAACGCCATAAGTGCTCGGTATCTCTCCAGATGATCCAAAGGATCGGTGGTCCCATTGTAGGGTTCTATCTGCGGCATCTTGAATCTTGGTGGGACCGGCTCGTCCTCAATTAGACGGGAGAAAGGCGACTTGGTAGTAAAATCGGGGTCGCCCTCACGCCCGATTCTTTGATCCCGAAGCGCCTCGATTCGCCGCGCGAGCTCTTCGACCTTCTTGTCGAGTTCTCCGCCTTGGGAGATCACCACAGTGGTTTGTTCTGGTACTGACTGACCCAAGGTCGATTCGGCTTCCAAAGGCTATGGTCTTTTATCCTGGTTCTTCCTTAGTGGCTCTTCCCGGGGAGACGCCCGGGTTGAACCTTGGTGACAGCGTCGTTCTCCATTGTTGACCCTTGAAGAGTCATAGGGATCTCGGCCTTGGGACACAGGTCCGTCTGGAAGGAGCGCCGATCGGACATGAACCTGTGGAGGCGGCATAGGGGGGGCCTCCACGCACTGCAGGCCTTGAACTGCTGCTACTAGTGCCTGGACTTGCTGCACCAGCGTGTTAAATTACTCAGGCTGGATTTGAGGAACTTGATCTGCCAGAGGCCTTGGTGGCAAGTTCTGGATTGAGTAGCCAGGACTTGGCACGGGATGTTGAGAGACATTAGAGGCTCCTCTGCTCCTCAATCTTATGGTCACGACTCGGGCCCTTCCTCTAGCGCCAACTGTTGTTGGAAATTAGACCCGGGGGTGACCGCGGACCGAAGAGCAGGAGCTCCGGCTGGTGGTGCGGTGGCGGATGGCTGTCTCCAGCAGACCTACAAGAAGCCTGTAGCCGGGGGTTCCGATATAGGCCCTCCGATGCTTAAGTCAGAGAGGAGCTTTTAATGGAGAAAAGTAATGGAGAGAAGTAAAGTATAGATGTATTTTTTGGCCCGGAGGGAAGAAGAGAGTCTCCTGCCTAGAGCTCTCCCCCCTTTTTATAGGAGGGGGTGTAGCGGTTACCTGTGATTGGGTGTGATTGTGTGAATCAATGAATTACCGTAAACGGTCCAAGATTTCAGGTTAGCTGGCGATCCGTTGAGATCGTGTGCATTCAAATGTTGACAGCCATTGAGGCGTAGATCGTGGGATTTGATCCCGGATATCGAGTATTTGATTTTCGGTGTAGTAGGGAGGTCTACTTCTTTCTTTAACTGGATCTTTCTTGGCCTTGAGGTCGATCGGGCTTAACTCTACCGAGACCATGCCTGCCAAGGTCATGCCGAGATCGAGGTCGTAAGCTCTGTGGTTGTCGATGTCAAGACCGAGTGCTCTGAAGTCGGGCGCTCTGAGGTCGGGCGCTTTAAGGTCGGGCGCTCTGAGGTCGGGCGCTCGGAGGTCGTGACTGCTGAGAATATGCTTGATGTTGTCACGTTCGTCATCAAGTGTCGGCGATTTGACCATGTGTTTTGAACGATCCATTTTTTCCTCAACAGTTAGTTAAGTATCTTCCATTCAAGTTAAAGTCAAAGTATTCAATTGTGTACCTTATTCTATTAAAGAAAAAAAAAGTAAAATACTTTGTTTCATTTCACGAGAAAAGATATAGAAACAAAAGCTCTAATGATCAAAATAGTCACCTCAATCTTCCTGCAAAATTCTTCAGACGACCAACACTTCTCATCCTTGAGCTTATCAAGTGGCCAATGTGGATTCAGTAAAACGGCAGCAATTGATGACACCACAATCACCCGTTTGATTTTCATCTCCGAACATGCTTGAAGTACATTTAGAGTGCCGTTAACAGCGGGAGTGATCAACTCTAACTGCAAGGTGATATATGGAGATAAAAAAAGATTCAAAGAAAAAGACCAGATGTCAAGTTCCCCAAGGAACAAAAGGTGTATACAATGCCAATCAAAACTCTGTATGTCCTTCCCTCCATTGTATCCCTATATGAAACAATTGACTCGGTATTTCCTAATACCGTACATGAATATCAGCATCGACAATTTCAAAATTTGATCTCTTACATATCTAAGCATATGAAAGACTTGCCTCTGGATCAAGGACTTTGGTTGCAGGGACAGGACTAGCCACATGGAAGACTCCTTCACATCCTGCAAAGGCTGCTTTTAAAGTGTCGTAGTGAAGCACGTCCGCTTTGAAGAGTTGAAGGTTTTCAGAGGCCTTCTCAAATTTCCTCAAGTGAGCGTTCTTTTCATCGCCTGGAACAAATGTTCAGAAAATTTATTCTACCTTGGGGAATGGAGAGAGTTGAATTAGGAAAAATGCATTCTTTGGTATTGCTTTGTGAGATGCTCTAAATCAATATTCTCCGTTTAGTATGATTAAAAGACAGAATCCTTTTTCACTGTAATGATTTTATTTGTTATCTCCAATGAGTCTTGCAATTTTCCAAGCATTCTTCAGAAATCAACGTGGGCATGATATCATCAGTCCCTTCTGATCTGCTTCTTCATCTACTGGCAACTCGAACAAGATCACCACTTAGCCTTGTATCTTCGCACCAGCACTTGGATGCTGACAAACTGAAAGTATTTTTCTGCTCTGCTCTTATATTCTTGGAAAAAGAAGACCACTTTCATTTAGGAGCCGAAAGCGCGTACAGGAAACCAGAAGGCAGAAGAGAAACGAAAGAGAAGACAAGGGAGAAATCTTCTGACATGATCCGAAATAAAATTGAAGAATAGACAGGAAAACAAAAGGTGATTCACGGCCCTCCTATCTTGAAAAAGAACTTGGACTTTTCGGATCATCATGCCTTTCTTGATGTTCTTTTGATATTTGAAGTCTCCAAATACTGAAACCTTACAGAAATCCAAGTTCTAACATGCAAAACCAAACTCACAAAACACCGCGTACTCGTACAGTACACACAAAAAAATGATTTATTTTTTACGCGTGCAGACGAAAAAAAAAAATCTTAGAGCACTACGGTTCAAACAAAGAAAGAGCAGCGCAGCAGCAGTAGTAGTAGAGGGAAGAGCATTACTTAAATCTCTGACTGTTCCATGGACCTTGTAACCATTGGAGAGGAGGAGCTTCACCAGCCATGAGCCCACGTATCCTCCGGCACCCGTCACACACACCTTCCCTTTCTCTTCTACCACCTCCATTTCTCCCCCTATCTCTCCCCTCTCCGGTCTTTATTTTAATCTCCCATGAGATGCCAGAAGCGGCCGTTGTAGTCCACGCATCTCCTTTTCAATCCTTTTTGTTTGGTAAATCTCCTTTTCAATCCTTATTTTTTTTGGTAAATCTCCTTTTCAATCCTGCGGAATAGTCCAAATGTTTGGCAGAAAAGGTGGCGACATGCGTGGCCCTCCGTGCAGTAGCTCATTTATAATTCCAAATGTTTGGCTTAAGTGGCTGGCTCTATCTCAAGCACTTCCGTCTCTGAGTTCGAGCTAGAGCTCAATTAAAATTTAAAACTAAACAGGCCCTAACATAATCTCTTTAAAAAAAAATAATTATTTCATGACTATTAAATTTAGCCATGTTCATTACATTATAAGACCTGTAAATGGTCTTCGAGGATCCAGTGGTGGTGGGAAGCCATTGGAGTTGGGCATGAGCTATATATGACTAGATCTTTCTTTAACAAAATTCATAATTTCAACAAACTTCAACGCGCCTTAATCCTTACCTATCTCTATCGGGAAAAAAAAAAATCTTTTTGGTGGTTAAAAACAAAATAGCCATGCTTATAACCTATGCTTCTTAATTAATCAATAGTATATCTCCTCCTTTTATTTTATATCGACTATATAATTATTCAACAAATATGTATGAGCTGTTCTAAGGGAGCTTTTAAAATGGCATAATTAATTAGTTGATGTTCTTATCCAGGGTGAAGTCTCCTCCTCATCACATTCTTTGTTGAGTTCCATGAGGATGATTAATTGTCATCAGCAGGTGCCACACTGGCAGGGCAGGAAAAATCTAAAACAACTTTGTACGTTGATAGGAAAAGTAAACTATGGCGAAACAAATGTTTTCTTAGAGTTAATTAACTGCATTTTCAAAGCATCCTAATCTTTATCTCACCATCAATCGATCAATAATCCAAGTGTTAGTTAATTTTACTTATTGTCAATCCTTGGTTGGCCACCTGATGGATTCGGCAGTCAAGGCCTGCAAGCATTAGGGTGTGACCGAGAAGGATGAACAAGCCCCCCTGAGTTGGTCTCGGGCCCGTCGTCCGCCCATTTCGGGCCGAGTTGCTCTAGGAACCGACCAAGCTCACTAGAGTCGCTGCCGAACTTGGATGGATGGCAGAAACCCACCAAGATGGCGTGGAGGAGGTCATTGGAGAAGTGGTTTCTAGTTAGTAACTTGGCGATGTCTGGTGATAAGTTGACTCGATTCGCCATGGGTGCTGGGTTTGGAGCGATTCAGGGGTCTAGAGAAGGTCGGGCTTGAGGGCCGAGCCTGCGGGACCAGGCTGAGGCTAGGTCAATGCTGATATGACGGAGGTGGGATCAAGGCCTGACCTGATGAAGCGAGCTAGAAGCCCCCCAAGGCCCGTGCTGAGGGTGGACTAGCGAAGAGTGGACCGGGCCTCTTGGGCCCCTCCAAGATCCTCGAGGAGAGCGGGCTGAAGGATGGGCGACACACACCCTCCCTTTCTCTCCTGTCGCCTCTAGTTCTCCCCTTATCTCTCCCCTCTCCGGTCTTTATTTGTGTGGACTTATTTTAATCTCACAAGAGACGCCAAAATGGCCATTTATTTATGTGGATTTATTTTAGGGTTCTTTGTACATATCTTTGCAAACCATTTGTTTTGCTATTCTACCTTTTTTTTTATCCGTGTTTTTGCACATGCACTTACACCATCTAATGCCGTTAAAAAGTTAACGGTTTCAAATTTAAATGACTAAAATATTCTTAATGGGTAAATGTGCAAAAAGAAACATTTATATGGGTATACAAAGATATAGCAATTTTATAAAGATATTTATGCAATTCTGCATATTTAGGAGGATATATAGTAGACATATTAATAAATCTGTGACGATCGAGCTCAGAGCTCCATTAATAAAGCCTAAGTAGTGTGGTGATCGAATACTTCAGGCTAAGTAGTGTGGTCTTGGATGGGAATTCTCTGGTCCCCTCCACTGGCCAAACCTCAGGCTCCTGTCTTAGGCCGGTCACCATTACTTTTGATTTAGAAAGGCGAACATCTGGACAAGAAAAAGCTTAGTGAGTGCGCCTAATGCAAATATTTTTTCCTTTTTCAAAACATAGATTCTATATATGTCCAATCTCTAGTGATGGTGGGACCAACCGGCGATGTATGTTGTCCAAGCATATTAATCCCTCTTTTTCAATATTATTTGTATTGATTATAATATTGTTGAAGTCCTCCATCGATTGATGCGATGGGATACTTTATGTAACTCATCAAAGTATTATTAGAGAGACAAACAAAGGCTTCCATCTGAGCAGTCAAGCATATCTTTAGTCTTCAGTATTTGAGCTGGAACCTTCTGGTTACAATAGAAAAAGACGAGGGAGAGTAGCATGTGAATAGCGAGCGCAAGCTTTGTTGGATAAGGATATATATGGCCATGTTTGGAAGAGCTTTTGAAGAGCTAAAAAGCACTTTTTTGCCCTCTAAAAGCACTTTTAGATGAAAAAAAATGTGTTTCGTAAAAATTTCAAAAAGCTGTTTTAGCTTTTTCAGAAAGCTAAAAGCAGCTTTTTGAAAAAAAAAGCTCTATTTTGGAGCTTACCGAAAAAGCTATTTTGAGCTTTGTTGAAAAGTTATTTTTTTAACCAAAATACTCATAATAAAATGTAATAATTACATACTTTGTTCCTTTATAAATCTAAAAATTTACTGGATACCTAACAAATAACCCTAACTGTAGATCAAACTCCGTTCCGTGCAAAAAAAGATATTCTTATTTCTTATTATTATTTTATACCTTTATTATTTATTATATTATAAATATAATATTATATTATATTATATCATAATACATTAATATGTTATGTTAAATAATTTAATATTATGTTATATTATGAAAAATTTGGATAGTTTAAATAGTATAAAATAATATATATTTTTTAATGTACTAAATTTATTTTGATCGTTTGATATATAGGCCAGTGGTTTTTGAATTATATGATTTTTTTTTTCTTTCATGTAAGTGGTTTAGTGGTAGTAAATTATATTTGATGGCTTGAATTACTAATATAAGATCCTCATTGTCCAATTTAAATTTGACCGAATTTGAGTGGAGATCTATTATAGCCAATCTAGCTATATGTATGTATGTGTGTGGGGATCTATCTGCACTATAATTATCTAAGTTGTAGTAGGTTGTACCACTCAAGATTCAAGAAGCTTGGAACCTTTGGTTGGTAAGTAGAGATGTATGGCTACTTGGATAAGCTCTAGTTCATACGAGTAACAGTCATTAAAATAGTTAATATCATATTTCATACTTATAACCATTCAACTTTTTCCTAATTATTTATGATCAGCATTCTCATTAAAATGTCATTTTATTAAAAAAACATAGGTGGAATATGTCAACTCAATCACCAATGTTTGAGCTCAAGTTTGCATTGGTGGGATCACCATCCCATCAAGATCGGGGAGTAGAGATTAAATCATGGATGAAATATATATGATGTATGTTAATATTCAGTGGCCATATGTTTGAGAGTGATTATACTTTAGATCAGCAAAAACTTGGCTTGATGTTACACATCAGATGGTAGCTCATGGAAATTCCACTGAAGCTCTCGTTATTGCAAGGCAGACACTATCCACAGCTACATTACATTTTATCTATCTCGTACCACAAGAGAAGCATATCAAATTCGGGTGTCCTCGCCAGCATCACATCAACTACAAGGCAGCAGAGATGGACCACCTATCGGGCGGCAGCGATGCCGTGGATGGTGTGAAATCTTGGCAGGCCCATCTCGGCCCAACTGATGTCGTGCCTTATCTTGGCCTCCTCTTCGGGAGTGAAGTCACTCTCGATGCCGAAGTAGTCCCGGACGTCCTCGACGGCCATGTCTTTGATGGTGTCGGCCACGGCCTGGCAGCAGAGGTCGAGCAGCGGCTTGGTGCTGAGGAAGTTGGCCGCATTGATCAGCTCGAACAGCTCCTCCTTCTCCACCTTCACGAACTCCTTCTCCCACTCCGTCAGCTCCTTCGCCTCTCCCTCCGCCGCCCCATCAGACTTTCGGCTGCCGTGCCGATTCCAGTACTCCACCACCTTCGCGAGCACCGAGCCGACGACGTTGGGGAGCGGCACGCTGCTCTCAGCGCACCCGTCCTCGATCATGTTCTTGATCATCTCCGACTGGATCGCCACGACCGACTCCACCTCGAATTCCTCGCCGTCGGAACTCTTGAGCACGACCGTCTTTGGGGCCTCCACCGCCGCGCTGGCGCTCGCTTCAGCAGCCATGATCGATGGGTTATGCAACTCAAACCTGAAATCAAGAAGGATGGGATAAAAGACCGATCTTGATGGTATCATTCTCGCAATTACGTCGAATAAAATTTGATGAATTCCAATCATTTATGAGATTCTAAGCCACATTAGGCTTAGGAGCAGTCAAATTGGATCTGAAATCAGCAAAAACACTAATTGTTTTGGGAAGCTTAGGGTTTTGGAAAAGGAACAGGGGAAGAGGATTCCCATCAAGACGATCTTCTCAGGGTTTAAAGCCCGAGAGGAAAAAAAAAAAAAAAAACTTGATTCGAATCCAAGAACTCCAAAGCGATTCCAGCGTTTCCAAACGATGAAAAAAATCGTAATCGAAGAGTAGATGGAACGCATCAAAGAAACGGAGATCAACGTCATCAAAAAAAAAAAAAAATCCAAGAGTTTACGATTGATAGAATCCAATCATTTTTTTAAAATTTCAAGGTAAAAAGAGAAAAGAAATGGCAGGAAAAGAAGAAAAAAAATGGAGACCGAGCTCAGAGCTCCATTAATTAATAAAGCCGACCTCATCAAACATATGTCGTGGCCCCCAAGTCGGCCCGACCTCAGTGCTCATCAAGCTGACCTCAAGTAAATTTCGCGGCCTCCAAGCGAGCCCGACCTCGCCCACGGCCACATCCATGTGTGCACCTACGCGCGCCCCTATACCTGCATACGTGGCCGTACATTACAACCTCACCGCTCCATACTTTACTAGTTGGCCACTCCACGACATGTCAACTATTGGTCATACCCTACCACCTCTATCGACGCCATGCCGTTCACAAGGACGGCCTACATCGTGTGCCTCAAGCAAGCCCTGGCTGCACGCTACCTAGGCACCTCCGCGGGAACTATAAATTGCCCCATCAAGTAACGCCTAACGATTTTTGGCTGGACCATCTAAGATCCACTCTAACTTAATCATTGGAGGGCTCTCACTGAAATCCCACCGGTGAGGCTTTGTGCAGATCTGCCGATGTGCAGGAAGTGGCGTCCCTTCTCCATCTTGAACGGTAGCTCCCCCACTCCTCCGGCGTGGTCACCCTCGGGCCGAATTTGAACCACAACAATAAGTATGAAGCATCTTGGTGATCATCATGCTACTTTGTGATCCAATAAGAATTGTTAGTTTAGTATCTTCCATGCAAGTTAAGTCAAAGTATATTCAATTGTGTGTCTGATTCTATTAAAAAAAAAAAGTAAAATACTTTGTTTCATTTTACGAGAAAAGATATAGAAACAAAAGCTCTTATGATCAAAATAGTCACCTCAATCTTCTTGCAAAATTCTTCGGACGACCAGCACTTCTCATCCATGAGCTTATCATGTGGCCAATGTGGATTCAGTGAAACGGCAGTAATTGATGACACCACAATCACCCGTTTGATTTTCATCTCCAAACATGCTTGAAGTACATTTAGAGTGCCGTTAACAGCGGGAGTGATCAACTCTAACTGCAAGGTGATATATGGAGATAAAAAAAGATTCAAAGAAAAAGACCAGATGTCAAGTTTCCCAAGGAACAAAAGGTGTATACAATTCTTAGCCAATCAAAACTCTGTATGTCCTTCCCTCCATTGTATTCCTATATGAAACAACTGACTCGGTATTTCCTAATACTGTACATGAATATCAGCATCGACAATTTCAAAATTTGATCTCTTACATATCTAAGCATATGAAAGACTTGCCTCTGGATCAAGGACTTTGGTTGCAGGGACAGGACTAGCCACATGGAAGACTCCTTCACATCCTGCAAAGGCTGCTTTTAAAGTGTCGTAGTGAAGCACGTCCGCTTTGAAGAGTTGAAGGTTTTCAGAGGCCTTCTCAAATTTCCTCAAGTGAGCGTTCTTTTCATCGCCTGGAACAAATGTTCAGAAAATTTATTCTACCTTGGGGAATGGAGAGAGTTGAATTAGGAAAAATGCATTCTTTGGTATTGCTTTGTGATTGACAAAAACTAAGTAGAATCAAGAAGAACGAATCTGATTGAGAAAGGACCCAGCTAGAGGTTGCCACAATTGTGACCCATCTTAGTTTTCTGGCTATCAAATTTCCCTGCTTTGTTTTAATCCGTTGCATAAATAGTTTTAAGTATCTGCATCTGCGATGGATAGCTGAAGGATATGAATTCTATTGGTTTCTATGGGCATCTGCAACACCTAAGAAAGCAAAAGAGGGGGGGGGAGGAAGACTTGGATTTTTCGGATCATCATGCCTTTCTTGATGTTCTTTTGATATCTGAAGTCTCCTTTTCACCCTTCACGTCGGGGGAAAAAATAGGGGTTACATATGGAGCAATTGATGCGTAGTATTCTAATTTGTTGCTGAAACCTTACAGAAATCCAAGTTCTAACATGCAAAACCAAACTCACAAAACACCGCGTACTCGTAGAGTACACGCAAAAAAATGATTTAATTCTTACGCGCGCGCATACAAAAAAAAAATCGTAGAGTACTACAGTTCAAACAAAGAAAGAGCAACACAAAAAGCTTAGATAGCACGAGTAGTAGTAGTAGTAGAGGGAAGAGCAGTACTTAAATCTCTGACTGTTCCATGGACCTTGTAACCATTGGAGAGGAGGAGCTTCACCAACCATGAGCCCACGTATCCTCCGGCACCAGTCACACACACCCTCCCTTTCTCTCCTGCCACCTCCATTGCTCCCCCTATCTCTCCTGCCACCTCCATTGCTCCCTCTCCGGTCTTTCTTTATGTGGACTTATTATAATCTCGAGGAGATCCTAGAAGCGGCCGTTGTGGTCCACGCATCTCCTTTTCAATCCTTTTTTTTTTTTTTTTGGTCAAAACGGCATTTCATATCCAATAAATCAAGATTGAGTACATCCTGCCAGATCAAAAGACAAAAGGCAGTGCAGCAAATGGGGAGCGGCTGCTAGACTAGTCCAGATGACGTCCCCGGAGTGACGAGCCACATATGAGGCGACCCAGTCTGCAGCTCGGTTCACCTCACGATATACATGACCAATCTGGACAGCTAACAACTCCTGAACTAGTCTGCGTGTATCCCGAATCAAAGGGTGACCATCACCATATCTATCCACTCCCCGTATCCAGTCAATCACCGTGGCAGAGTCTCCCTCAATGCACAGTCTGTCGGCCCCCAACACACATCTCGCATATCGGATACCCTCCCAGGCAGCTCGTAGCTCTGCCCCAACAACCGTCAAACCTGGCGTGCTCCAACCACCGGCTGCAATCAACCTACCATGCTGGTCCCTGATAACGAAGCCCACTCCTCCAGAAGCTCTATCCATAGCCATACCACCATCAAAATTCATCTTAAGATAACCAGGGGGTGGGGGTACCCAAGAGAGAGAAGCATACCCAGTCGCTGCAACAGCAAGAGAGGTACCCCAGATATCCCTAGCCAATAAAGATGAATTCGATGAAGTAATCGAAAAGACCTCCGCCGCCTGTGTCATAGCTCTGTCCACCGCAAACCTCGGGGCCGACCCTCGCCCCTCAAACAAGCGTCCATTCCTATCCAGCCATATATGAAATGCCAGGTAAGCTGCCAGAATCCCCTGTCGTACTGTGCTAGGCCTCCTGGTGGAATCCCGCAAGAACTGTAACAAATCCTCCACTGACTCCCACCTCGGAAGTGAAAGCCCAGATAAGCTACTCCAAATCTGTACAGCCCTAGGGCATAGAAGTAAGACATGATGTATAGTCTCCTCGGACTCCAAGCATACCTCGCAGAACTGTGTCATCCTCAACCCCCGCCTAACCAGAACACTCCTGGTCGGAAGGCAGCCCCAAGCCACCTTCCAAAGGAAGAGCGCTACTCGAGGATGCAACCTCAACCTCCATATCCAACCCACATCAATCTGCCTATCAGGCATCCTACCAATCCGAGCATGAAGATCCCTGGCTCGGACTCCCGATCTGCCCGTCGGCTCCCAAATCAGTCTGTCCGGCTCCTCCCGCGATGGTACAGGTAACGCCATGACTCTCGCCGCTAACTGCTCTCCAAAGACCTCCCGTATCAAACCCTCGTGCCATCGTCCCTCTCCGGGAACAATCAGATCACATACCCTAAACCCCTGCAACCTCTCTGTGTCCACCATCGTCGGCATCTGACTGATAGAAAACTCCGTCACCCAGCTGTCCTCGAGTACATCAATGGATCGACCATCACCCACCGTCCATCTGATCGCCGACAGCACCATCGGACCTCTGGCACAGATCTCCCTCCAGATGGGGGACGAATGACGCCCTGCACGGGTGCCAATAAGTAGGCTCCCATATTTGGCCCTCATCAAGGAGGACCACATACTGTCAGGCTCCAATAGAAATCTGGCTGCATGTCGCATCGCCAATGCCTCCTGTCTCAAAGTCAAAGAAGTCACACCCAAACCCCCCTGCCTGATCGGCTGGCACACCACCTCCCACGCCATCAAATGAATGCCACCTCTGTCACCCCGCCTGCCCCATATGAAGTCTCTGATAAGCCTCTCAAGTGATCTCAACAGCGCCACTGGGAGTATGGAGCTAGACATGAGGTATATCGGAATGGAGCTCAAAACTGTCCGTGCCAAGGTAACCCTGCCCATCATAGATAGAGTATGTGTCTGCCAACCCTCCAACCTGTGTCTGAAACTAGTCTCTAGTGAAAGACAATCACCTCTGCGTAGTCGTCGACCCGTGATCGGAACTCCCAAGTATCTCAGGCCACTGTCCTGCTGCCTAACCCCCAAGATCTCCATAATAGCTGCCTTCACTTGTGGTTTAATCTTCGGGCTAAAATGTATCGTTGTCTTAGCAAAGTTGACTCGTTGTCCAGAGGCAGCACAATAATCAAATACAATCGATCTAATCACCTGAGCAGCCTGCCTGGTCGCCATGGCCAGGAGCAAACTATCATCTGCAAATAATAGATGGGATATCGGCCTGGTCCCCCATGCCGGCCTATATGCCTCCAGCCGCTGTGAGTCCGAGGCACCCCACAAGGCCCTAGAGAGAGAGTCGGCACACATAATGAAAAGTAAGGGAGATAAAGGACATCTCTGGCGAAGACCAACTGAGGACTCAAAGAAATAGGAGGGAGTCCCATTTACCAATATAGCAAAGGAAGGGCCCCTCACACATCCCATAACCCATCTAATCCATGTCTCATGGAAACCAAAGCTCTGAAGGGAATGCTGAACAAAATCCCAACTCAGTCTATCATATGCCCGCTCCATGTCAAGCTTGATCCCCATTAAACTTCCCCGTCTAGAGGCCCTGCCAAGGTCATACATAAACTCTTGGGCAATGAGCACATTGTCAGTAATGCTCCGCCCAGCGACAAAAGCACCCTGCTCTGGGCTGATGAGCCTGGGTAGTATATCTCTCAATCTCACGGCTAAAATCTTTGCCGTTGCCTTATACAATGTGGAGCACAAACTGATGGGGCGATAGTGGCCCGGCTCAGTAGGATCCTGTCTCTTGGGGATCAAAGCAACAAAGGTTCTCTGCCAATCAGATGACATCGCCGCCGTGCGGAAGAACTGCTGGATAGCCTCAATCACATCCTGCCCGACTAGCATCCAATATCTACGGAAAAATACCGGAGGAAAGCCATCCGGGCCGGGTGCCTTGTCCCCCGTAAGGGACCATACTGCCTCCTGAATCTCCCTCCCCGAAACCGGCCTAATCAGCACCGAAGTCTCCTCTACCGAGACCCCCACCGAAGGCAAGGGTAGATCTGTAGAAATCCCACTCCCTGTCTGCTCAGTCCACCTAGCTCTGAAGAACTGCTCCACCACCCGTATAATCCTATCCGGCTCCTCTGTCAACTGACCATCCTCTTCCCTGATAGCCCTGATCCTGTTCCTCTGCCTCCTGATTAGTGTAGATCGATGAAAGAATTTAGTATTTCGATCCCCTTCTAAAATCCATTGAACTCTAGATTTCTGCCTCCAGAATATCTCTTGTTGACGAAGAAGAGAATCATGCAAAGATAGAAGAGATCTAAGTTCTGTCATCTCCCCTGCCAATAACCCTCCCCTCAGTGCCTCCTGAGACTGTAGTCTAGTGATAGCCTCCTCGATTTCCTCTATCCTTCTAAAAATGTTCCCAACCTCCTCCCTATTCCACCTCATCAACCGTCTCCTTGTCAACTCCAACCTCCGAGAAACTCGATACATCGCATCACCCCTAACCGGCATACCCCATGCCTCACTCACTACTTCCCAAGACCGGGGATAGCAACACCAAAACTTCTCAAATCTGAAAGGACAACGGTGTGGAATAGAGATCTCCGTACTCACCAATATAGGGCTGTGATCCGAAGCAATCCTCGGCAGATGCTTTACCCGATACTCTGGAAATTCATGAATCCATTCAGCTGTAGCAAATGCTCTATCTAGTCTCTCCCAAACCCGAGCCGAGCCCTGTTGGTTGTTGCACCATGTGTACCTTGGCCCCACAAAACCCAAATCAATCAATCCATTCCCCGAAATAAACTCTTGAAACTCCCTCACCTTCCTATTGTAACTGAAATTCTTCCCCCCCATTTTTTCCTGTGGATCATCAATGCAGTTAAAATCACCTGCTATCAACACTGGTGCTCCCTGATCAACCAACCTGGATGCCTCCTCCCACAGTGTCCTCCGACCCCTAAAATCAGTGCTGGCGTAAACTGCTGCAAATATCCATGGCCGTCTACCCCCCTCAGATATCACCATAATAACTTCTTGATTACACATATTAAAGATATCCAAATTGCCAAAATTTAGTCTCCAAGTAACTATTATTCCACCTGATAGCCCAATGGAGTCCACTGCATAAAACCCCCATGATCTTGGCACCGCTCTCCTAGCCTTCTGTAAACTACTACCGGACAAACGGGTCTCGAGCAAGACACATATGTCTGGACTATGCTGCTGAACTAATCTGCGGAAAACCGGAGCAAAAGAAGGCTTCCCTGCCCCCCTGCAGTTCCATAGTATAATCTTCATAAATCGCTCGAGATAACGGCACGGCCCTCTTCCTTGGAGCCGTTCCCACCACTAGCTGAAGAACCTGCATCACAGATTACCTCCTCTGAATTTTTCTGCACAGAGGCCATTACCTGGAGCAACAGCTGAACATGGCTGGAATCCCCCTGTACACTGTTCCTTTGTGCCATCCGGCACGCCTCATCCACAGTATCAGACCCCTTCACTGTGGCCGAAAGCTCCTCTGCCACCAACTTGCCAGCCTTGCCTCCCATTGCCGTGGCCTGCGCCGTCACACCCACCATCTCCGACGACGGCGTACCTCCCCCGGCCATATGCGTCGATGATTCTTCCGCGGAGTCGAGCCGAGAGGTCCCGCCCGGCTTAATTTTTTCACCATCTCGTCCTCCCCCAACTACCGGCACTGTTCTGGATGGCCGGCCAGACTCCGGCGAAGTCGGTGGAGGGGAGCTCTGACTTCGCCGGCGACCCTTGCCTTCGAATCTCCTCAGCCCCTCTGTCGGAAGTTCCCGGCCGTTGGATCTGTGGAGATAGAGATCATCAACCACCATCAGGCCAGAAGTCGGGCTTCTCACCCGTTTGAGTGAGCTCAGATCCGCCCCACTTAACCCGGGTGTAGCGGGCTGGACCCTCTCGACCAGAGGCGAGCTTACTCCAGCCCATTCCCGAATCGGACTTTGACTAGCCCGCTCCGGATGTGGCCCACAGGCCTGCTCATCAACCGGTTCGACCGATTCAAGGCCCCCGGCTTGATTGATGCGGCTCGACTCAGCCTGAGACACAGCTGCCCCACCGGGTCGACCCGCTCCGCCGGACGGGACCACCGAGGGAGCACCCGCATAGGATTTCACCGGTGCTTTCCGACGAGCGAATTTTGATGGTGTCTGCCAGCCGTCTCGATCCTCCGAGCTGCTTGCAGCACCCTTTCCCTTCACCGCCGCTCTCATCTCCGAGCTCGCCGGCGTCGCCGCTGAAGTCGACCCGCCACCAGGCTCGAAGGTCTTCTTCGGTCGGTTCCCTTCTTTCACCGGCCGAGGGGGACGAATTCTATGTGTGACCAGCCAAGGGCCATAAGGCACCGCCCCGGTTGTTCCCTTCCCCTTTGCCTTTGCCTCCCCATTGCCTGGGGTGTCCGTCAG
Organism: Phoenix dactylifera; assembly: GCF_009389715.1. NCBI lineage: Eukaryota > Viridiplantae > Streptophyta > Magnoliopsida > Arecales > Arecaceae > Phoenix > Phoenix dactylifera. Next base: position 35,707 of record NW_024069028.1, on the reverse strand, counting down.
GTTGATCCCATCCACCGTCGTTGCATCCCCTAAAATCTCCACTGGTTCTGGCTCCATCGCTGCCGGTGGACTCTGTCTACATTCCTCTTCATAGTGACCCACCCGACCACACTTATAACAAAGGGATGGCAGGTTTTCGTAAAGGAAATCCTGCCAAAACTTTGCTTCCACACCATCCTTCCTACCCTTCACGAAAATGCCAGGTCTCAGAGGCACCTTGAAGTCCAGTTCGATCTTCACTCGTGCAAAGCCCATCTTCTTCCTCTGGTCCGTGAACGAGTCCACCTCCAGCGGCTTCCCGGCCATCGCCGCCATTTGTAGAATGATCGGCGTCCGCCAAAACTCTAGGGGTAGCCTGGGCAGCCTCAACCATACAACACCTCTACCGAGTTCATCCCTGCCAGGAACGAAATTTGGACGCCATCGTTCCATAGCATGGAGCTATCCGGCCACCATCGGTATAGTCCAAATGTTTGACAGAAAAGGTGGCGACATTTCAAAGCAAATTAAAGAAAAAGGTGGCGACATGCGTTGCCGTCCATGCAGTAGCTCATTTATAATTCCCTGCAGAAAACGCCTATTGTCTCCCATTTTAACTTAGATGATGAAGCCTAGTAGCAGCAGTGGGTACAAGACTGAGCCTGCAAGATTTATTTTTACGCCTAGGGAAGTCCGGATCTTTCTTGTAAAAAAAATCAAGGAACCAAAAAACGTGGAACCATATTAAAGGCCAAAAAAAAAAGAAAAAAAAAAAGCTTTGAAGGGGTCTCTCAGCTCTCCAAATACTCCAAGGGCTCGTTTGGTTCGCAGGAAAAGGAGGGGGGAAAGTGTGGTCAACGGAAAAGTAATGAAATGCCTCTTGTTTGGTTGGAGTTTTCAAAAGAGAGAGATGGAAAAGTTGTATTCCCATGGGAATATGATTCCCACATTTCATGGGAAAGTCTTTCCCATGAGAAACATGGAAAAGTTACTTTCCCATGAGGTGGGAATAGAGGTGATCAAAACCCGGGTCGGGCCGGGCTCCACAGCAGAAATTAGGCCCGATGGCTATGCCCAGACCCGGCCCGGCCCGACTGTCGGGCTTAAATTTTTGTCCAGGCCCAACCCGACCTCATAAATCTGGTCCCAGGCCCGACCCGACAGGCCCGACCTGATAGGCCCGACCCGACAGGCCCGACCCGACCTCCCTCCCTCTCTCCCGCTCCCCCCCCCACCTCTCCCTCTCCGAGTTCCGACTCGGAACTTCCGAGCTCTCCCGCTCCCCCCCCCCACCTCTCCCTCTCCGAGTCGGGCTCTCGGCGAAGGAAGGGGGGGCGGCTCTCGGCGAGGGAAGGGGGGGCGGCGGCTCTCGGCGAAGGAAGGGGGGGCGGCTCTCGGCGAGGGAAGGGGGGGCGGCGGCTCTCGGCGAAGGAAGGGGGGGCGCCGGCTCTCAGCGAAGGGAAGGGGGGGCGCCGGCTCTCGGCGAAGGAAGGGGGGGCGCCGGCTCTCAGCGAAGGGAAGGGGGGGCGGCGGCTCTCGGCGAAGGAAGGGGGGGCGGCGGCTCTCAGCGAAGGAAGGGGGGCGGCGGCTCTCAGCGAAGGGAAGGGGGGGCGGCGGCTCTCGGCGAAGGAAGGGGGGCGCCGGCTCTCGGCGAAGGAAGGGGGGCGGCGGCTCTCAGCGAGGGAAGGGGGGGCGGCGGCTCTCAGCGACGGGAAGGGGGGGCGGCGGCTCTCGGCGAAGGGAAGGGGGGGCGGCGGCTCTCCGCGAAGGGAAGGGGGGGCGCCGGCTCTCGGCGAAGGAAGGGGGGGCGCCGACTCTCAGCGAAGGAAGGGGGGGCGCCGGCTCTCAGCGAAGGAAGGGGGGCGGCGGCGGCTCTCAGCGACGGAAGGGGGGGGGGGTTTGGGGTGGGGGGGTTGGGTGGGGGGTTGGTCACGGCGGCTCTCAGCGAGGGGAGGGGAGGGTTTAGGATTTAGTTTTAGTTTTAGGGTTTTTTTTTTTTTTTAAATATTATCAGTATTTTATAGTCGGGCCGGGCCGAATCGGGCTTTTTTTTTAAGTGTCCAGGCCCGGCCCGATTTTTTTGGTCGGGCCGCTTTTCCTGCCCAGGCCCGACCAACGGGCCCTTTTTCAATGCCCAAGCCCGAAAAATTTCGGGCCGGGCCGGGCGGGCTGGGCGGGCCAGAAGGCCCGTGATCACCTCTAGGTGGGAATCACTCCTTTTTTATTTTTTCCCAAAAAGACCCTTCAGCATTAAAGAAGCATTAAAGAGGCATTAAAGACCTAATTTTTATTAAGGGTATAATAGGAATTATACATAACTTTCCTAGGAAAGTGGATGGTCAACCAAACATAAGCACTTTGGAAATTTGTCACTTTCCCATGGTTAACCAAACATGCCAAAAGTACTTTCCTAGGTATCCTCTTCCTAGGAATCTGATTCCCAGGAATCATATTCCTAGGAGGGAAAATACTTCCCGCGAACCAAACGAGCCCCAAATATCAGAGAGAGATAGCAGTGATATAAAGGATGATCTCAGAAGGGGAAGAAGAGGGAATTGTTGAGAGGATTCTAAAAACAAAGCGAATGGGGCTTGGAAATACATGCATGCGGGCCCTTTTTTTCCTATAAAACCCCAAAGGCCAAATGCTTATATAGTTATATATGGATTTTTTTTTGTATTTGGATAGTTGGGTTGGTTATGAGGTGATCGATATGCTTGGCTTTATCCATCTTAGCCGGTTATTTTATTATTAACAATAAATAAATAAAAGAATCATTGGGCCATTTGTTTGGCTTAAGTGGCTGGCTCTATCTTAAGCACTCCCGGCTCGAGCTAGAGCTCAATTAAAACTAAACAGGCCATAAACATGATCTCTTTTATTTTATATCGACTATATAATTATTCAACATTATGTATGAGCTGTTCTAAGCGAACTTTTAAAATGTCATAATTAATTAGTTGATGTTCTTATCCAGGGTGAAGTCCCCTCCTCATCACATTCTTAATTTGTTGAGTTCCATGAGGATGATTAATTGACATCAGAAGGTGCGCGCCACACTGGCAGGGCAAGAAAAATCTAAAACAACTTTGTACGTTCATAGGAAAAGTAAACTATGGCGAAACAAATGTTTTCTTAGGGTTGCTTAACTGCATTTTCAAAACATCGTAATCTTTATCTCGCCATCAATCAATCAATAATCCAAGTGTTAGTTAATTTTACTTATTGCCAAACCTTGGTTGGCCACCTGTCGGATCCGGCGGCTGAGGCCTGCAAGCACCGGGATGCGCTCGAGGAGGATGAATATGTCCACCCTTGAGTTGGCCTCAGGCCCATCGTCCATCCATTCCGTGCTGAGTTTCTCTAAAAATCGACCGAGCTCACCGAAATAGCTGCCAAACTCAAATGGGTGGCAGAAGCCCACTAAGGTGGCACGGAGGAGGTCACGAGAGAAGTGGTTTTCAGTTGGTGACTTGGTGATGTCTCATGTTGAGTTGACTCGGTTTGTCATGGGTGCTAGGTCTGGAGCGATCCAGAGGTCCGAAGAAAGTTGGGCCTGAGGGCCGAGCCTGTGAGACAAGGCTAAGGAGGCCCAAGTCAATGCTGATACGGCGGAGGCGGGATCCAGGGCCGGCTCGATGAAGTGGGCCAGAAGCCCCCCTAATGCCCGCGCTAAGGGTGGATTGGTGAAGAGTGGACCAGGCCTCTTGGGCCCATCCAAGATCCTCGAGGAGGGTGGGCTGAAGGATGGTGGACACACACCCTCCATTTTTCTCCTGTCACCTCCATTGCTCTCCTTATCTCTCCCCTCTCCGGTCTTTATTTGTGTGGACTTATTTTAATCTCACAAGAGATGCCAAAATAGCCATTTATTTATGTGGATTTATTTTAGGATTTTTTGTACATATCTTTGTAAAACATTTATTTTGCTATTCTACCTTTTTTTATCCATGTTTTTCCACATGCACTGACACCATCTAATGTCATTAAAAAGTTAACGGTTTCAAATTTTATTGGTTTCTATGGGCATCTGCAACACCTAAGAAAGCAAGAGGAGGGGGAGGGAGGGTGGAAGACTTGGATTTTTCGGATATCTGAAGTCTCCTTTTCACCCTTCACTTCGGGGGAAAAATAGGGGTTACATATGGAGCAATTGATGCGTAGTATGCTAATTTGTTGCTGAAACCTTACAGAAATCCAAGTTCTATAACATGTAAAACCAAACTCACAAAACAGAGCGTACTCGTACAGTACACACAAAAAAAATGATTTATTTTTTACGCGTGCAGACAAAAAAAAAATAAAATCATAGAGCACTACAGTTCAAACAAAGAAAGAGCAGCACAAAAAGCTTAGATGACGACAGCAGCAGTAGTAGTAGAGGGAAGAGCATTACTTAAATCTCTGACTGTTCCATGGACCTTGTAACCATTGGAGAGGAGGAGCTTCACCATCCATGAGCCCACGTATCCACCGGCACCAATCACACACACCTTCCCTTTCTCTCCTGCCACCTCCATTGCTCCCCCTATCTCTCCCCTCTCCGGTCTTTATTTATGTGGACTTATTTTAATCTCTCAAGAGATGCCAGAAGCGGCCATTGACGAAGTTTATTCGAGAGGCGTCTCCATTTCAATCTCTCGGAATAGTCCAAAAGTTTGGCAGAAATGATGGCGACATGTGGGACTATTTAGGAATAGACCTAAGATTGATCATCTTAAGATCGATCGTCTCAAAAAAAATTATCTTAAGATCAAAACAATACCCTGCAGTAAATTTTTATAATCGGTTACTTTTTCCCATTTAACTTCTTAGATGATGAAGCCTAGTGGCGGCAGAGTGTACAAGACTGAGCTTGCAAGTTGAAACCCATGATACCGAAAAAGATGCAGCAATATTTATTTTTTCCAAAAAACAATGGAGTGTCACGCCCTAAACCCAGCATCCGAGTCTGGTATGCAACCGACCGCATGAACCCTAGAGCAATGCCTTAAAGATCAAGCAAGGCCTAAGATGAACAAAATTTCAATAATTTCATAATTGATTAATTAATTCAAATAGATAAATCCAACATATCCAAATAACTAAATTGGTTCAACTACAAGAGCTTTCAATGTTTATCAGTATCAAAATAAACTAACTAACTAATTGATAACTCTAACACTCGCACTCTGCGCTCATCCTATCCACGTCTATGCGCCCTGCAGCTCTGAAAAAGAGAGAGAAAAAGGGATCGTGAGCTTTACAACGCAGTAAGAATCCCTACACATTCACACCAACACAATAATAAAATAGGTTTGAAAACTATAAAAAAACGTTGCACGCATCATGAAATCACAAAGTTGCTATCAATATTGCTCGAGTAATCAATATCAATATGTACATCAAATATCATTAGAAATTTAGTCAGCATACGATTGCTCATAAATCTTCATTACTATTTTCAATGCTTTTCATTCCATTCCTTATTAATTTGATCTGGATCAATTATCTTTTCAACTTTAGGCTAAATTTCAGTCACGTTTCCGGCCCATGATGGGGCGATCGATAGTATCACATTTTCGGCCTGTGATGGGGCGATCGATGGTATCATATTTCCAGCCTGTGATTAAGGCTGCAAATGGGTCTGGTCGACCCGAGACCCGATCCGGCCCGATCCGCGTAGACCCGATCCGATCCGAATTTTAGGACCCGCGAGTCCGAGTCGGGTTCTAAAATTGGACCTGAATCATTTTCTGGGTCGGGTCTGGATTCACCGAACGGATCCGACCCGACCCGAATGGATCCGAAGAGAGAAAGAAAGAGGGGGAAAAAAGCAAAAGAAAGTTTTTTTTTCTTTTTTTTTTTGTGGGTCGTGGCACTATTGGTCCGTGAGGATTCTCTCTCGGTCTATTACACTGTTGATACCTCTAGTGTCTCGGTAGCATGCTTTTTTTTCTTTTTTTCCTTCTGTTTTTTGGTTTCTATTTTTTTTTAACTTTTGCAGGGAGGAAGTGAGGGAACACCGAACTGAATGTGGGTCATGTGCCAGTTTTCTGCAATGGAATTGGATTTTGGAAGAAGGTCTGGGATTTTTTTTGTCCTCGTGAGAGGGGAGCCGGGAGACACCAAGTTCCGTCCAATCAGTCATACGGACAAAAAATAGTGTGATATGAAATTTGGCTTGTAGACCGACTTAGTCAGGGCTCATCTGACTGGAGGTCAATTGTAAGTCTTTCGAGTCATGGCTCACCCAATACCTCATAATCATGATATGACCAAATTAGATTTGCCCAATCCGCTTTGAGAAGGTTTGGCTATCATACCCCCAGTCCTGGGATATTGTCCGTGAGGCATGGCGCATCCCGGTGCGTGGAGATGCTATGCACCGGGTGTCGCGCAAACTAGAATTGGCCAAGAGGCATCTTCGGCGGTGGAACCGTGAGACTGTGGGTGGTATCTTCCGGAGAGTAGAGGGGGTAGAGACTGCGATCTCTGAATTGCAGCGGAAAGAAGATCTAGAAGGTGCGCTCTCGGTGGATGATATGGGTGATCTCTGGGGGCTTCTAGCGACCCACCACTCACTACTACGGCAGCACGAGATCTTCTGGCGACAGAAATCTCGAGTTCAGTGGGTACGTGAGGGTGACCGCAATACTAGTTTCTTCCACCGGACTACGATTATCCGGAGGCAGCGGAGCACGATCCACTCGCTGCGAGACGGGTCTGGACATCGGGTGGAAGGTGAGCCTGCCATTCGCCAGGTTTTGCTAGATTTCTTCCGTGACAGATGGACGGAGGATGAGGAGTCCGGCGACAGAGACCATCCCATGAGGATGGATGCGAGAATCGAGGATACTGAGAACGCAGCCCTGGTCCGACCAGTGTCCGCACAGGAGGTTCAGGAGGCAGTCTGGGCTTTGGCTCCAGACAAGGCTCCGGGTCCGGACGGGTTCCCCCCGTTTTTTTTCCGACAGTATTGGGGTATCATTCGGACAGCAGTGGTAGAGGCTATTCAGTGCTTCTTCTCTCAGAAGATGATGTCGGATGATTGGAAGGCTACCTTCATCACGCTCATTCCGAAGCGTCAGGAGGCGGCGGAGCCCGGCCATTTCAGACCCATTAGTTTGTGCACAACCTTGTATAAGGTTGTGGCCAGAATAATGGTCCGAAGGATGAAGCCCTTACTGCCTGGCATTATCAGTCAGGAGCAGGGGGCTTTTATAGCTGGCAGAAACATCTCCCATAATGTTCTGTTGGCCCAGGAGATGATGTGGGATCTGCAGCGAGCATCGAAGCGACGTAGCTTGATGGCTATTAAGCTGGATATGGAGAGAGCTTACGACAGGATCAGATGGAGATTTCTTCAGCAGGCACTCGAGGCGTACGGTTTCCACAGACAGTGGATCGGTTGGATCATGGGGTGTGTCAGGGGGGCAAGGTTTTCTATCTTGGTCAACGGCACACCTTCACCTTTCTTCGAGTCCACCATGGGGCTGCGTCAGGGATGCCCTCTATCACCTTATTTGTTTATTCTTTGTGCTGACATTTTGTCTCATGATTTGCAGAGGGTGTGTGCCCGCAGAGAGCTCGAGGCCTATGTCCCCGCCCCGGGGGCTAGTCCTCTTTCCCACTTACTTTTCGCTGATGATTGCCTTCTTTTGGCCAGAGCGCGGGTTTCTGATGCACGGGTCCTTCGGAGGGTAGTGGCGGACTATTGCGTGGCGTCAGGTCAGAGAGTTAATTTCCAAAAGTCAGCAGTCCATTTCAGCCCGAGCACGGAGAGCAGGGTCAGACAGGAGATCCGAGGGATTCTACAGATACCTCAGCAGGAGGAGACATTGACCTACATGGGAGTTCCTATCACAGGCCGCAGACTGCGGGTGGCAGAGTGCTCCTACCTAGTGCAGCGGGTGGAGAGCAGGTTGGAGGGATGGAGAGCGGCCTCCCTGTCTATGATGGGGAGACTGACTTTGATCAGATCAGTGTTGGGGTCCATGCCAGTATACCTCATGGCCAACACCGTGGTTCCGAAGACGACCTTGCTGAGGGTCGAGCGACTGCTGCGATGTTTCCTGTGGGGGTCATACGGCGGAGGCCACGGGGTGTGGCCTGGGAGCATGTCTGCCGGCCTACCAGTGAGGGCGGTCTCGGGGTGCAGTCCCTACTGGAGCGGCGCGAGCTTTTCATTGCTCGGCATGCAGCTCGGTTCTTGTTAGAGCCACACGGGCTGTGGAGTCAAGTGATGGCGGCCAAATATGGCCGTGAGGGCTCAGAGGCGGCACGGAGAGCGCGGCGAGTCTCATTTATGTGGCGTGAGATTGGGAGGTACTTGCCGACGGTGTCAGCAAACACCAGGTGGCTGATTGGCGATGGGCGGAGTATTGATGTGACTGCGGACCCATGGGTGGATACCGTTCCATTGAGGTGCTGGCCGACCATGATCGATGCTGAGGCAGTGGAGGGGTTGCGGGTCTTCGATCTTCTTGCCCCAGGAGAGTCAGCATGGGATGACGCTAGGCTACGTCAGCTGTTCGGAGGATACCTAGCTGAGAGGATCCGGTCCCTTCCGGTGCCAGGTTGCGGGGGGCTTGATGTCAGGGTTTGGGGCACCTCTTGCCGGTCCAGTGTCAGTCTGGGAGACCTCGCCGATGTTATCCTGCAGGAGCATGAGCCGGGGCAGGACTACACTTGGATCTGGAGGTCTGGGCTTCACCCGAGGGCGGCACTCTTCTTATGGAAGGTGGCATGGGACCGCCTTCCGATGAGAGCAGTGCTGAGCAGGCGAGGTTGGGGGATCCCTGCGGAGTGCGGGACATGTAGTGTTGAGGAGTCGGTCGACCACGTGCTCTTCCAGTGTACGTAGGCGAGGTCGGCATGGCTGTGGGCAGGGTTCCCGCAGGGGGTTTGGTGTGGGAGGCTTCAGTTTTTACAGATGATGCAGCAGTGGCTGGCCCGGCCTCGGACATGTCAGGAGGCTATTCGAGCGACCTGCACAGCACATCAGATCTGGCTGGCGAGGAACGCCCGCACCTTCGGTGAGCGCAGGGTGTCACCGAGATTCGTTGCGGAGTTCGCGCGAGTCCAGGCATTGGAGATCAGACTTTCTTCAGATGGACCTCTGATAGCTCGGGACACCTGGGGTTCCCTCTCTGCTCCGGCAGCTCCTCAGCAGGTGTTTTTCACCTGGGAACCCCCACCCCCGAGTTTCCTCAAGGTCAACTTCGACGGATCGGTCCTGGATGGAGGTGCGCGAGGAGGTGCGGGTTTTGTGATACGGGACCCGCACTCCAGAGTGGTGGCAGCAGGAGGCTGTCAGTTGTTCGGTACATCGGTTCCCGGGGCAGAGCTACGAGCTGCCTAGGCGGGTCTTCGATATGCGAGGCAGGTACTGCAGGCTGACGCGATTGTCTTGGAGGGCGACTCGGCCACAGTTATCAGTTGGATCCAAGAGGAGCTGAGGGGTGAGGGCTCAGACCACCCCTTGGTTCGGGATATAGGGACGATGTGTGGGGTTGGGGTGGCCATCCAGGCCAAACATGTATTCAGAGAAGCTAATGGGGCAGCCGACTGGGTGGCTGCCTTCGCGCCTCATCATTCAGGGTACACCTTTTGGGTGGGGGAGGGGGAGCTGCCACTGGCTCTCCGTGAGTTAGTCTTTTTTGACTTTATTGGGTGTATTCGTACACGTACTGTATGAAAATCCGTTTTCAGCAAAAAAAAAAAAAAATCCTTTCCCAAAAGCACAAAAAATTGAACCTGATTTAGACCGAACCCGATCCGACTCGGATCCGAACCCGATCCGGACCCGATTCGGACCCAACCCGACCCGCTCTTCAACCGGGTCGGGTCTGGGTCCAAAATTAGAACCCGAACAAAAAATCGGATCGGATCGGGATCACCCAGGACCCGACCCGACCCATTTGCACCCCTACCTGTGATGGGGGATCGATAGTATCATATTTCCAGCCTGTGATGGGGCAATCGATAATATCACATTTTCAATCTGCGACGATGCAATCAATAGTAACGAGATAAGCCCAAAGTCGTTGTTCATTTAATCAATTCACATCCACACATCAATTCATTTTTATTCATTTCCAGCTTTAGACTAACCACAGTTACGATTCTAGCCCGTGACGAGGCAACCAATATAGCATGGTTAGTCCAAAGCACCACATCTATTAGTTTGATTATGCAAGTGTAGGTTATGCGTATACATGCATCCAACATGATACCAATCACAAGCCAATACGATCAAAATACAATTTAATATAAAACTATTCTTGCTTTATCTGGATCATAGCATATCATACATATATAAGTGTAAAAATATTTATATTATGGAGGTCGGTATACAAGGATTCTTACTTCTTCGCTGATAACCCAGACAGACTACCGTGATCTACGGACTGGGGTACGCAGAATCCTGCTCAACGTCTCTTTGTCCAACAAATTGTTTTCCTATAGAACCAAGTCAAAATTAAAAATTATCCAAGATATCTGCAACCCAAAACCCTCTATCGATCCTCTAAAGGGTCCACCAACATCTAGCACCCTAGGACTATCCAGAAATTCTCAAACCATGATTTTTCTAGTTCAAGCTAGAGAGAGAAAACCCCAGCCAAATAGAGGAACAAGAGAGACAATCCAGGTAGAGAGAGAAAGCCTAAGCATAGAGTAGAGCTGATCAAAACCCGGGCCGGGCCGGGCTCTACAGTAGAAACTAGGCCCGATGGCTATGGGTTAGGATCTGTCACATGCCCAGGCCCAGGCCTGGCCCGACCCGATTGTCGGGCTTAAATTTTTGTCCAGGCCCGACCCGAATTTATAAATCTGGTCTTAGGCCCGATCCGATTTTTTCTTTGTTTGGAATCTGGAAATGGACCAGAATGGCCCAACAGCTTAATGGGCTATCTAAAACTGAATGTATTTTTCTATCTTTATATATAAAATGCGGGCCAGGCCGGGCCATTTTTAAAAGTTCCCAGGTTCGGCCCGATTTTTTAGTTGGGCCGCTTTCCTGCCCAGGCCCGATCCATGGGCTTTTTTTTTAATGCCCAAGCTCGAAAAATTTCGGACTGGGCTAGGCGGGCCAGAAGGCCTGGGATCAGCTCTAGAGAGAAAATCCAGTAGAGAGAGAAAATCCAGAGAAGAGAAAAGATGGAGGCAAGGGAAGAGGGGAGAATCGGGTGGCTCTCCACCACCCCCCCCCCCCCCCCCCCCCCCCCTCTCTCTCTCTCTCTCTCTCTCTCTCTCTTCCTTCTTCCCGACTGGAGGGAAAGTTCGGCAGCGGCGGCCCATGGTCGGCGACGCCCCATGGTCGACGGCCGCGGCAGTTCCGGCGGCGTGCCTAGCCCAGCGACGGCCGGCCAAAACGGAAGGGAATAAACCAAAACAGGGGAGTCCGGCTTCACATCAATCCGGCAGCTTGCCGGCCGGATTCATGGAGAATGGTGGCCCAAAGATAGGAGAGAAGAAGGAGAGGGAAGCGAAGGGCTCTTACCTTGGTCCGGGAGTGGTCCGGCGTCTTCTCCGGTGACGAGTCAAGGAGAAGAGGTTCGGGATTGGAACTCGGAAGGGAAGGAAATCCGACGAGGTTGGTTCGAAATTTGTGAGCAACGCTTCGAGGAAAGAGGGGAGATACCTTTATAGACCGAGTCCTAGGGCTTTCACCAGAGTCCGGCAAGCCCTTGGACTCCTCCTCCGCACCGGACTCGGGGAGGAAGACGACTCCCATTGGGAGTCTTCCTCCCGACTCAAGCCCAATGGTCTGGGCCAGGCCCATGAAAACGGGGTCTTACAGATGGCAACCTGTCAAGATTGTCACTGTAAAATATGAATGCTGCACTTCGAATTTGGATCAAAGATTGGACCACAAAGCCACCAGTTACGTGAACAAGGAGCATTGTATATAACGACGTTTCTTGTCCCTTAAGAAGCTGTTTTCTGATTTTTACTCAGTACCATAGATTTCAGCCACTGATCCAACTGGCCACATCCTTTCCATATATGTGTCCTTTGATTCTGACTCGACCATTGATGCATCACCTATACCAATTCTTCGATCTTGACTTCCAAGGATCCAAATGGCGTCACCCAGACTATTAGATATGATAGTGCAAATGCTTATGTAGCCAAGTTGGTAAAAGCCTCTTCTTATCTGATGTTCAGAGGGAGGTCTCATTAGTTCGAATAGCAGAACTAGTGCACAGAGCCTAACCTATCAATATCCTGTTTTAGTTTATAGCAATTTCGACAACTAGGGATAAGAATGGTTTTCTTTTTGATGCAATACTAGTCCAGCAGCAGCAGCAGACGAGAACAAGGTTTTCAAGGTATGGGCAAGCTTCACTAGGATGAAGACAGTATTGGAGATTCGGAGAATGGTCTCAAATGATGAATTGCCTACATAGACAAAGTGTGGGTCGCCATTCTAGCCACTTCCTGTCCAACTCCATCCACCTTATCGCCATGGTTGGAACTCTCACCACCATCCTGCCACTGCCTTCGCCATAAATCCTCACATGATCAACCTGGTGTCGCTAGAATTTTAACAAATTGAGATGGGGGTGGTTGGAAGATGGAAATGAACTTGGAATTATGGGTGCATTGTTTTCTTTCTGCCCCTCAATCTTACCTCTACCTAAATAGAGCAAACCTCCACCAGAGTTCATCAAGGAAATGAAGGTTGCAAAGGGTTACATGGTAAATTGTGTTGAGAAAATGTGCCTCGAAACTCGAAACGACTGCAAATTGAATTCGGCTCAAGTTTGTTTGAAAAAGTCTGTGCCCACTGAATGGAGTCGACGCCTAGCATCTAGGAGTCGACTCATATGAAGCTTGAGTCGACCCCAGGGATGAGAGAGTCGAATCGCATATGCCACAGTGAAGAAACAAAGAGCTATTTTTTGGGTTGCTTGCAGGAGTCGACTCCAGTCCTGCAGGAGTCGACTCCAGCTTTGCAAGAGTCGACTCCAGGTCTGCTCGAGTCGACTCCAGGTTGAAGGAGTCGATTCTCTCAGGAAGATAGAGAGTGCCAGTTTCAGTGCTAATACTTAGAGTCGACCCGAGGATGTCCGAGTCGACTCGAACTTATCAGGAGTCGACCCCTGAAAGTGAAGAGTCGACTCCTAATCACGGGATTGATTGAAACGGTGGCAAGATGGGCTTTTTTGACTTTGGGTTTTATAGGAAAGTTTTCTTATGTGTTGAAAACCTATGAATAGGATTTTTTGTGAACCCTAGGATATATGAGAGCGGCTGTAGAGAGTTTCTTTCTGAGTCCTATCTTTCTTGTAAGCCCTAGGTGTGCAATCTCCAACGGGGAAGAGAGATCATTGTAACCCTTGTTGAATATATTGAATCTGTGCGTATGGCCTCCGTGGACGTAACCCGTATTGGGGTGAACCACGTAAAATTGTTGTCTTTCTCGATACGTCTTTCCGCAGTTTGGATTCAGAAAGGGAGTAGTACGATTGAAGGGTGAGTGCTTTCATCTCGCAACAACTGGTATCAGAGCTACGTTCCCTGTGTTCCAATGGCCGACGAAGGAAGATTGAGGATAGAGAAATTCAGCGGACATAACTTTGGTGTGTGGAAGATGCAGATGGAAGATTACTTGCTCTCAAAGGATCTGGATCTACCACTAGGTGGAGAAGAAGCGAAGCCGACAGACATGCCGTCGGAAAAGTGGGAGCGTCTTGATAAGAAGGCGCTCGCCGCTATCCGTTTGTCCTTGGCATCGGAGATCCTCGCCAATATATCCAAAGTAAAGACTGCAAAAGATTTGATGGACACACTGGCTTCCATGTATGATGAGCCAACAGGAGCGAACAAGGTATTCCTGATTTGACGATTATTCACTTTGAAGATGAGAGACAGTGGGAGTGTTCATTCACATCTGAGTGAATTCAATACCCTATGTGCCCAATTGGAATCTGTGAAGATCACATTCACTGATGAGGTGAAGGCGTGGGCTCTTCTAGGTCAGATGCCTGAAAGTTGGGAAGGCTTTATCACGGCTGTTAGTAATTCTTCGGAAAAGAATACAGCGAGGTTTGATGAAGTGGTAGCTCTTATTCTGAGTGAAGAGGCTCGAAGGAAAATCCTAGATCCATCAGCAAGTTCATCTGGGAACGCGCTGGCTTTTGAAGAACGTGGAAGGACTTCAAAGAAGGGAGACGGAAATAGGGGTGGACGATCCAAGTCTAGAAACAAGTCTAGATCTCTTGGAAAGTGCTGGAATTGTGGGCAGAAAGGTCACTTGAGAAAAGACTGCAAAGTGCCGAAGAACAACGGTGGTTCTGACACTAAAGCAAGTGCTAATTTAGCCGAAACTACAAGTGAAGACGATGCCCTGATACTTTACTGTGATATTCATCTGGAGTCGTGGATAGTCGACTCAGGTGCCTCGTTCCATACTACTGGGAACAAGGCAATCATCTCAAACTATGTTGCAGGTGATCACGACAAGGTGTATCTTGGTGATGGAAATAGTTGCAACATCGTAGGAAAGGGAGATGCTCAGATAAAGACATCAAGTGGGATGACTTTAACTCTGAAAGATGTGCGACATGTACCCAAACTAGCTCGAAATCTGATTTCGGTAAGTCAGTTGTCGGATTTGGGGTTTGTGACCACCTTCAATGATGATGCTTGGAAGATCACTAAGGGAACCTTAGTGATTGCTCGAGGTGCAAGATCAGGAACACTATACATGACAGCTGATACTAATTCCACCGTCATTGCTGCAAATCCGACTGTTGATGCAAGGACATGGCACATGAGACTCGGCCACATGAGTCAGAAAGGGATGAAGGTGATAATGTCCAAAAGAAAATTGGGAGACCTGAAATCTGTGGATTTGGAATTCTGTGAAGATTGTGTACTGTCAAAACAGAAGAAGGTCAGTTTTTCAACAGAAGGTAGTACCAAAAAAAATTCTAAGTTGGAACTCGTACATACTGACGTATGGGGACCAACTCAAGTGGCTTCTCATGGAGGAGCAAGGTACTATGTCACGTTTATCGACGACGCTATCCGAAAGCTATGGGTCTACTTCTTGAAGCACAAATCCGATGTATTTGAGAAGTTCAAGAGGTGGAAGGCTCTAGTGGAGAATGAGATAGGTCAGAGATTGAAGTGTCTCAAGTCTGACAATGGGGGCGAATACTATAGTGATGAGTTTGAGGCTTATTGTGCCTCAGCTGGAATTCAAAGACTAAAGACGGTTCCAGGAATGCCACAGCAAAATGGCGTTGCAGAACGCATGAACCGCACCATTAACAAGCGGGCATGGTGCATGAGGCTTCATGCGGGGTTGCCAAAGATTTTTTGGGCGGAAGCGGTCAGTACAGCAGTGTATCTGATCAACAGAGGGCCTTCAGTTGCATTGGAGCTTGGACTGCCGGAGGAAGCATGGACTAGGAAAGAGGTGAAACTATCTCAGTTGCGTACTTTTGGTTGCATCTCTTACGTGCTCGATACTGCAGAAAATCGAACAAAGCTGGATGCAAAGTCAAAGAAGTGCACATTCATTGGGTACGGTGGTGATAATTTTGGATACCGACTCTGGGATGTGACAGATCGGAAAGTCATCAGGAGCAGAAATGTTGTATTCAATGAAGAGGTTCTGTACAAGGACTTGCAGCAACAGACGGGCCAAGACGTCAAAGCTGTAAAATCGGAATATGCAGAGCTGGATGATGAAACAATGTCTCGAGACGATGAAGAAGTTGCTGAGCCAGTGGGAGAAGCACAGCAAGAAGAAGAGCCACCAGCAGATATCCCGATTGCTCTGCGCAAGGGTAAAAGAAAAAGAAAAACTCCGTCTAGGTATGCTGACTCCCTACAGTACTTGTTGCTTACGGATGGTGGTGAGCCAGAAAGTTATAAGGAGGCTTTACAGGTCGAAGCCAATGACAAGTGGAAGCTTGCCATGGATGATGAAATGGATTCCCTATCATCCAACAGGACGTGAGATTTGGTTCCACTTCCGAAGGGGAAGAGAGCTTTGCACAACAAGTGGGTATACAGACTAAAGCTTGAACCAGATGGTTCTGAGAGGTTCAAAGCGAGACTTGTTGTCAAGGGTTTTCAGCAGAAGGAGGGCATTGATTTTGACGAGATCTTTTCTCCAGTTGTGAAGATGTCTACTATCCGGATGGTGTTGAGTATAGTGGCAGCCAAAGACTTACATCTTGAGCAGCTTGACATCAAGATTGCATTTTTACATGGCGACCTTGAAGAGAAAATCTACATGAAGCAGCCAGAAGGATATGTAGTGAAGGGGAAGAAAGATTGGGTGTGCCGACTTCAGAAAAGTCTGTACGGGTTGAAACAAGCGCCTCGTCAGTGGTACTTAAAGTTTGATCAGTTTATGCTGAAGAATGAGTTTCAGAGGTGTAATGGTGATCATTGCTGCTACTTTAAGGGATTGAAGAGCTCATATATCATTCTACTTCTGTATGTAGATGATATGTTGGTGGCAAGTGCCAACATGGGAGAGATTGTGAAACTGAAGAAATAATTATCCCAAGAGTTTTCAATGAAGGACTTGGGTGAAGCCAAGAAAGTCCTTGGGATGCTATCAGCAGGGACAGGAAGCTTAAAATGTTGAAGTTGTCTAAGCAGAGTACATTGATAAGGTGCTGAAGCGGTTCAATATGGACGGGGCTAAAGCTATGAGTACTCCGTTGGGCGCACACTTCAAGTTATCTAAGCAGGAGTGTCCGACTACGCAGGATGATCGAGATGAGATGAAGTTTGTACCCTACTCATCAGCGGTCGGAAGCCTTATGTATGCCATGGTTTGCACGAGACCGGATATTGCCCATGCAGTGGGAGTGGTGAGCAGATACATGAGCGATCCAGGCCAGGAGCATTGGAGAGCTGTGAAGTGGATATTGCGGTATCTGAAAGGAACCAGAGACTTAGGACTATGCTATGGTGGTTCTAATGTTTGCCTACATGGTTTCGTGGATTCTGACATGGCTTAAGACATTGATGGCAGAAAGAGTACTCCCCGGTATGTGTTCACGCTGGGAATTGCTGCAGTTTCATGGATTTCGAAACTGCAAAAGATTGTAGCATTGTCTACGATCGAGGCCGAATACGTAGCTCTTATCGAAGCGAGCAAGGAGATGGTTTGGTTACAAGGTTTGATGAAAGAGCTTGGCATGGAGCAAGGCGATGCAAAGTTGTATAGCGACAGCTAGAGTGCTATACATTTGGCAAAGAATGTTGCTTTTCACTCAAGGACCAAACACATTGATATCAGGTATCACTTTATTCGGTCACTCCTCGAAGAAGATCTTTTTCGGCTAGAAAGATACATACAATGGACAACCCAGCAGATATGTTGACAAAGGTGGTTACTCTTGGAAGTTGCACATCTATGCATCTTCTGTTGCTCTTCACAGCTAGAAGTGAAGACAGAGGTTCACATACACAGAGGATGATTGGAGATCATGTTGCTGATGGGGTTACGGTTGATTCAAGCTTGTTTCTCAACAAGTGGAAGATTATTGAAAAAATGTGCCTCGAAACTCGAAACGACTGCAAATTGAATTCGGCTCAAGTTTGCTTGAAAAAGTCTGTGCCCACTGAATGGAGTCGACCCCTAGCATCTAGGAGTCGACTCATGTGAAGCTTGAGTCGACCCCAAGGATGAGAGAGTCGACTCGCATATGTTACAGTGAAGAAACAGAAAGCTGTTTTTTGGGATGCTTGCAGGAGTCGACTCCAGTCTTGCAGGAGTCGACTCCAGCTTTGCAGGAGTCGACTCGAGGTCTGCTCGAGTCGACTCCAGGTTGAAGGAGTCGACTCTCTCAAGAAGACAGAGAGTGCCAGTTTTGGTGCTGATACTTGGAGTCGATCCGAGGATGTCCGAGTCGACTCGAACTTATCAGGAGTCGATTCCTGATCACGGGATTGATTGAAACAGTGGCAAGATGGGCTTTTTTGACTTAGGGTTTCGTAGGAAAGTTTTTTTATGTGTTGAAAACCTATAAATATGATTTTTCATGAACCCTAGGATAAATGAGAGCGGCTGTAGAGAGTTTCTTTCTGAATCCTATTTTTCTTGTAAGCCCTAGGTGTGCAATCTCCAACGGGAAAGAGAGATCATTGTAACCCTTGTTGAATATATTGAATATGTGCGTGTGGCCTTCGTGGACGTAACCCGTATTGGGGTGAACCACGTAAAATTGTTGTCTTTATGATTGTTTGATTTTATTCTCTACTTCTTCTTCTTCAGAAAGGGAATAGTACGATTGAAGGGTGAGTGCTTTCATCTCGCAACAAATTGAACTCTTAGTAAGCTGTTCTTGTAGTGTATGTACCTTGGGTAGCAAATAAGCTTTTTTTTTTTTTAAGTAGATATGTTAATTAACCATTTGATTCCAAAAGTTTAGCAGTGAATGGATCAGTTTTGCAACTCGGACTAAAGTATAATAGCCTATTAGGTGTATGCAAAAGCACACCAATTATTTTGAGATGTGACTCATTTACTATGTTTTGGGTGACCTACAAGTTTCATAATTCTGACCAAGTTTTTGATAGCTCCGTCAGATTGGATATTTAACAAGTACAGACATAATCTTTCTGCTAAGTACTGAATCTCATTAAATGCGTTGCATGGATGGTAATGGTAGCATGTGCTACTCTGTCCTACAAATAGCTTATAAATGCATCTTACTTGAACTTGTCCCAAAAGACTGGATGTATAAAAAATGCACCCAACCACATCAATCAAACTAGCAAAAGGATACTAGCCAAGTGCTATTGCTTGATATACAGAGTAAACTTTGGGGATCATGCATGATTATTTTTCATCTAAATTGCCCGTTCGGCCACACCTTTCATGATACATGTCATGTTGGGAATTTGAAATTTATACAACAATAATAGAATCCAAACAAAGAAAGGAAATATCATGGATACAAACATGGGAGTCCAAGAAGCCAGATTTTTGCATAAACTATTTTGTTGCGCTGCTTACCGTGCAATTGTTTATAAGTATGTTACTATATCTCATGTGCATCGCCTATGCAGTTCTTTAGTCAAAAAGAATTTTTAGCCTACAATTTTCCTTTAATCGTAGTTTGTTGGGGACGTGATAATCGAGTCTCCATCAAATAAATCCTTAATTGCAAATCGACAAATCTAATTAGTGGTTATTGCATGCATGAATGCATCAAGCTGTGCTATTTCAAATTTGACACCTCTTAGATGTCCAAGCTAATATATTTTCAACATAGGATGTTCAACCTAATGTAACTAGGCCTTGCCAGTATATCGACGGTTGACTAATTGCATTATACAAGATAGGGACGGCGGTGATGAAAGTGGCATCGATAGTTTGGGACTACAGGGAACCAGGAAATTAACTTCTATTAATGAGATCATTAATCCTTTTCTCTTCATTCTTGTTGTAATGATTTCTTTTATAGAACTGCCATCGGAACAAGCAGTATAGATTTAACAAAGTTATATTAAGTGTATTGATAGGCATATATATCCGACCATGATGAAGTTTATCCATTGAGACTTGTTTAGTCCAATTTTGCAATACAAACAGTAACAGCTCAAGACCTTACCCAAAAAGGCTAACCGAAAAGTATTATTTAGGTTACTGGATCCTTTATAAGTACCAAAAATCTATCCAGCGACCTTACCCTTTGTTATTCATCGCCTGCGCGGATGCACTTTTCAGATTGTTTCGACACGCTTCCGAGAGTCGGGCGGTCGAGGCCTACAGACTGGAGGGGCCTCTTTAGATTTTGCATCTACTATTTTCTGATAATTGCTTGCTACTGGCCCGAGCGACGAGACAATCAATATAGGCAATTTGGAGGGTTTTAGAGTATTATTATTGGGCATCTGGGTAGAAGGTGAACTTTGGTCAGTCCAAGGATCAAGCTGAGGCTGAAGAGCTCCATAAGATGAGGCAGGTCTTTTAGGCACCCTAGCTCTTTCCAATTCCGCCAATGCCTGATTCTTTTAGTTTCACAGATCCTAAACTCCCCCATCATCATCCCAGGAGGAGGTGGTGGGGCGGCAGCTAATGGTGGCAGCGGCCGCAGTCAAAGGGAAAGCAACAACAGAGAGGGAGCAGGGACGTATGAACCCATTTGCTCTCTAAACCTGGCAACTAACTTTTAGTTTGGTTTTATTTGCCCAAGGATTTTTTTGACAGATTTCACCCAAACAAGGGAAAGGAATGCCATCCATTACCAATGAGCCAATCTCAGATCAAGTTCTCAATTGCACCCTTTATTACATGTGGAGATAAATAGGTCTCCAACTTTAGTCCGAGAGCAATCTAGAAGCAAAAGACTTGTTTCTTTTACAGCTAAGAACAAGAGCACCTGCAACCAAGAGACCAGGTGAAATGATGAACGCTTGTTTCACTTGTCTCCACTTTACTTACCGGAACATACAAACGCAGCCTCCTCATATAACAGAGAAAGGGAGTACCATTTTATTGACAGGTTACATCTCAAAAGAACTTACCGAGTTTATCGATAAACCTTATTCCGCAGCTACCCGAGTTCCAGCCATCTATGTAACTTTGAAGAGAGGAGGAAGATGAAGAGTGTGGCCCTCTAGTTCATCCAAAAGACCCGCCTCTCTGTAGCATTCAACAGCATCAGTGAGAGTTTCTTCTAGAGGCCTCCATTTCCAACCCAACTTCTTTAGTTTCTCTGAGGTCAGCGGGGCACTTGGTGGTACGTCAACGATACTGCAATTCGAAATAAAGTAAAAATTAAGATTGAAGTGGAAATATTCATGGTACTCCTCACATAAAAAGTTGGAATGGAACGAACTTCTTCTGGTAACCATAGTTAGGATACATGCCCTTCAGCAAGTCAACCAACTCTCGAATAGTAATTGGAGAAGCTGCACAAATGTATCTTCCAGATGATTCTGGCTTCTCGTATACTAGAAGCAATGCATCGGCAACATCTCGAACGTCTACAAAATGCCAGAGGTAGTCCAACATGGGCTCTGGACCTCCTGTTATGAAATCATGCAGAAAAAAAAAATGCTGAAGTCGGAGAACTCAAACCCAAGAACAAAAATCACTAGAGTTATATAGAGCTTAATTTTTAATAGAGTTGTATGTCCTCAAAATTTAACGCAGCAATCTAGACCAGATTGCAATTATATTTGATATTATTTATATATGTCACTAGATAGAGAAAGATCGAGCCCATTTTTCTCTGCATAGATTAGAAACAAGCTGTGTGTACAGGACTGTGTGTAAAGGAGGACCTTTTGTAGCATAGATTAGAAACAAGCTGCTAGCGCTCGCTGTAGGTTGCAGCAATGGTCCTAAAACCACTGACGGGCAAACAGTCACAAGATCGAGCCCATTTTTCTCTGCATACTCCCAAGCTGCATGTTCGGCCATCGTCTTCGAAAGGCAATACCAGTTCTACAAAAGCAAGTAAAGGATTAAACTTGGATTGTTATTTTGGCTCTATAACGCCAGCCTACACAAGCATTGTTCTTGCATTAGTGATAGAATCTTCCACCTACAATAATTAACTCATGGATAAAATCACAAAATTTTATGATGATAATTAAGGATTTTGGCAAATAAAGCGCACGTTAAGGATTCAGTGATGGTTCTGTAGTTTGTCAATGTACTCAAAGCTATGCATGGCCACCTCACCTCTTAAAAGAGGTGGATTTACCATGTTGTTTCATATGATAATCTGTCAAAGAAACAAAAGGGGTTTGCAGGGCATGTACAGGCCAACTTAAATAAAAAGTTCAGTTTAACCCTTGGAGCAACAGTATCTAGAAAAGATCAAACCTGATTTCCGCAAAACCCAAATAACCTACAACACAAAAGCTACAGCCATAACTGTGAAGGAACGACAATAGATTAATTAGAGGATGGCCCAGGTTAACCTAAACGGAAACTGTTGAAAACCATATTAATAGAATTACACTACTGATAAATATGTTTGTTGGCAGAAATAAGGGCATAATAAAAAAATCTAACATTGATGGTGATCATGAATGGGTACGGTTGCTTAGTTTTATTATCTTAAATATCTGAAAGACATTTATCCAGCCATAGTTACTAAGAATCATGTGACCACTTGTAAGCACTAGGTTCACATGTTCCTGTAATAGTTCTTGATACGTAAGCTGGAAAATTATTTTGGAG
Organism: Phoenix dactylifera; assembly: GCF_009389715.1. Classification (NCBI taxonomy): domain Eukaryota; kingdom Viridiplantae; phylum Streptophyta; class Magnoliopsida; order Arecales; family Arecaceae; genus Phoenix; species Phoenix dactylifera. The sequence continues at coordinate 13,563 of NW_024069028.1, read as the reverse complement.
AAGCAATATGAAGTTTTCTATTTTACTACAAGAATTGTGATGCTAATTAACCACATCGATCGAGACATAGATCCTAAGAAAGACTGGCTGGGTGGTTCAAGAAAAGTGATTAATGAATTTGGGCCATGAATCCTGTTATGGTGTGTCTTCTATCAGAGGATGCACTGCTAAAAGAGTCTCTCCAACTGGATGCTCAGCCTAGGGGCTGAGGCCCACCGTGCAGGCCAGAGACATTAGGTGTAGCATGCATGCATGCTTGTGCTCTTGTTCTAGGGCTTTTATGTGTGGCAAGATTTAAAGCATTGTATCGGAGATTTTTCTTCTTTGTACTCTTCCATCCATAGCAAGGTTCTTCCGATCGTCTCTGCTCGTGGATGCAGGCCATGTAAATGGTTCTCTTTGTATTCCGTTTATTTATTAACCCTAGATCTAGCTTCTTAGCATAACACAATATATGGTAAGTATGAAGCATATTGGTGATCATCATGCTACTTTGTGATCCAATAAGAATTGTTAGTTAAGTATCTTCCATTCAAGTTGAGTCAAAGTATTCAATGGTGTACCTGATTCTATTAAAGAACAAAAAAGTAAAATACTTTGTTTCATTTTACAAGAAAAGATAGAAACAAAAGCTCCAATGATCAAAATAGTCACCTCAATCTTCCTGCAAAATTCTTCAGACGACCAACACTTCTCATCCTTGAGCTTATCAAGTGGCCAATGTGGATTCAGTAAAACGGCAGCAATTGATGACACCACAATCACCCGTTTGATTTTCATCTCCGAACATGCTTGAAGTACATTTAGAGTGCCGTTAACAGCGGGAGTGATCAACTCTAACTGCAAGGTGATATATGGAGATAAAAAAAGATTCAAAGAAAAAGACCAGATGTCAAGTTCCCCAAGGAACAAAAGGTGTATACAATGCCAATCAAAACTCTGTATGTCCTTCCCTCCATTGTATCCCTATATGAAACAATTGACTCGGTATTTCCTAATACCGTACATGAATATCAGCATCGACAATTTCAAAATTTGATCTCTTACATATCTAAGCATATGAAAGACTTGCCTCTGGATCAAGGACTTTGGTTGCAGGGACAGGACTAGCCACATGGAAGACTCCTTCACATCCTGCAAAGGCTGCTTTTAAAGTGTCGTAGTGAAGCACGTCCGCTTTGAAGAGTTGAAGGTTTTCAGAGGCCTTCTCAAATTTCCTCAAGTGAGCGTTCTTTTCATCGCCTGGAACAAATGTTCAGAAAATTTATTCTACCTTGGGGAATGGAGAGAGTTGAATTAGGAAAAATGCATTCTTTGGTATTGCTTTGTGATTGACAAAAACTAAGTAGAATCAAGAAGAACGAATCTGATTGAGAAAGGACCCAGCTAGAGGTTGCCACAATTGTGACCCATCTTAGTTTTCTGGCTATCAAATTTCCCTGCTTTGTTTTAATCCGTTGCATAAATAGTTTTAAGTATCTGCATCTGTGATGGATAGCTGAAGGATATGAATTCTATTGGTTTCTATGGGCATCTGCAACACCTAAGAAAGCAAAAGAGGGGGGGGGGAGGGGAAGACTTGGATTTTTCGGATCATCATGCTTTTCTTGATGTTCTTTTGATATCTGAAGTCTCCTTTTCACCCTTCACGTCGGGGGAAAAAATAGGGGTTACATATGGAGCAATTGATGCGTAGTATTCTAATTTGTTGCTGAAACCTTACAGAAATCCAAGTTCTAACATGCAAAACCAAACTCACAAAACACCGCGTACTCGTAGAGTACACACAAAAAAATGATTTAATTCTTACGCGCGCGCATACAAAAAAAAATCGTAGAGTACTACAGTTCAAACAAAGAAAGAGCAACACAAAAAGCTTAGATAGCACGAGTAGTAGTAGTAGTAGAGGGAAGAGCAGTACTTAAATCTCTGACTGTTCCATGGACCTTGTAACCATTGGAGAGGAGGAGCTTCACCAGCCATGAGCCCACGTATCCTCCGGCACCAGTCACACACACCCTCCCTTTCTCTCCTGCCACCTCCATTGCTCCCCCTATCTCTCCCCTCTCCGGTCTTTATTTTAATCTCCCATGAGATGCCAGAAGCGGCCGTTGTGGTCCACGCATCTCCTTTTCAATCCTTTTTTTTTTTTTGGTAAATCTCCTTTTCAATCCTTTTTTTTTTGGTAAATCTCCTTTTCAATCCTTCGGAATAGTCCAAATGTTTGGCAGGAAAGGTGGCGACATGCGTGGCCCTCCATGCAGTAGCTCATTTATAATTCCAAATGTTTGGCTTAAGTGGCTGGCTCTATATCAAGCACTTCCGTCTCTGAGTTCGAGCCAGAGCTCAATTAAAATTTAAAACTAAACAGGCCCTAACATAATCTCTTTAAAAAAAAAATAATTATTTCATGACTATTAAATTTAGCCATGTTCATTACATTATAAGACCTGTAAATGGTCTTCGAGGATCCAGTGGTGGTGGGAAGCCATTGGAGTTGGGCATGAGCTATATATGACTAGATCTTTCTTTAACATAATTCATAATTTCAACAAACTTCAACGCGCCTTAATCCTTACCTATCTCTATCGGGAAAAAAAAAAATCTTTTTGGTGGTTAAAAACAAAATAGCCATGCTTATAACCTATGCTTCTTAATTAATCAATAGTATATCTCCTCCTTTTATTTTATATCGACTATATAATTATTCAACAAATATGTATGAGCTGTTCTAAGCGAGCTTTTAACATGGCATATATAATTAATTAGTTGATGTTCTTATCCAGGGTGAAGTCTCCTCCTCATCACATTCTTTGTTGAGTTCCATGAGGATGATTAATTGTCATCAGCAGGTGCCACACTGGCAGGGCAGGAAAAATCTAAAACAACTTTGTACGTTGATAGGAAAAATAAACTATGGCGAAACAAATGTTTTCTTAGAGTTACTTAACTGCATTTTCAAAACATCCTAATCTTTATCTCACCATCAATCGATCAATAATCCAAGTGTTAGTTAATTTTACTTATTGCCAATCCTTGGTTGGCCACCTGCCGGATCCAGCGGTTGAGGCCAGAGGCCTGCAAGCACCGGGGTGCAACCGAGGAGGATGAACATGCCACCCCTGAGTTGGCCTCGGGCCCATCGTCCGCCCATTTCGGGCCGAGTTCCTCTAGATCGCATCTCTCTCGATTGCATCGTTCTATCATATCACGACACAGGAAAAAAAAAAGAGCATAGCACAAGTTAGCAGGTAGGGTTGCCATGACACGGCGCGAGGGGGCATGCAGGCACGTACCAGCATTGGTCCGGGTCTTGGGGGCAGAGCTTGCGAGAGGGAGCCCGCGATATGGTGAATCCCTCCGACCACATGAGCTTGGCGAAGGAGGAGGAGATGGGGACGAGGCCATAGCCGGAGATGCCGTCGGCGGGGTGGGTTGCCTTGAGCTTCTGCTAGGTTCAGAGCTATATAAAACGCGGTTTTCATCCCAAAAAACAATATATTTATAAAATAATATTTTATAAAAGTATAGAAATAAATATATATTTTAAAAAAAAATATTTATAAAAATTTAAATTTTTAGAAGGTATCTATGCCCTTTATTTTAATCTGCCAGGGAGATGCCAGAAGCGGCCTTTGACGAAGCTTTGATGGTGAGGCGACCGGGTCGGCAGGCTGGTCCGCGCATCACCTTTTCAATCTAATCTTTCGAAATAGTCGAGACGTTGGAAGAAAGAGCGGTGAAACGTCACCCTGCAGATGCGGGGTGTGTCGGTATAGTAGCCCACTTCTCTGGGCAAATGGGCCGTCCTGAAGAGGCCAGGCCCATCTGCCCTGTCGACCGAATCGTGCTCCACCAATGGTGGGGAGGGGGAGAAGTAGGGTTAGAAGCGGGGAACTGTAATCATGTCAGATGGTGCTACAGTTGCTTGTTTGCCTGCATGGACTTTTTAGGAATATAGACCTAAGATTGATCATCTTAAGATCGATCGTCTCTCTCTCTCTCTCTCTCTCTCTCTCTCTCTCTCTCTCTCTCTCTCTCTCTCTCTCTATATATATATATATATATATATATATATATATATATATATATCAAGATCAAAACAATGCCCTGCAGTATATTTTTATAATCTGTTACTTTTTCCCATTTAACTTCTTAGATGATGAAGCCTAGTAGCAGCAAAGTGTACAAGACTGAGTTTGCAAGTTGAAATCCATGATACTGAAAAAGATGTAGCAAGATTTTGTCTCCCTTTTATTCTTGTTAAAAAAATTCAAGGAACCAAAAAACGTGAAACCATATTAAAGGCCAAAAAAAATAAAAAAACTTTGAAACTTGTGCCACATGGCTCTTTGATATTATACCATTCAGATATGCATGTTATTTGTCTCTATCCAACATCACCACGTGACTCTTGCGAGACACTATTCTCCTAAAATTTTGGACTTGCATGTATTTATGTGATCTTAAAACCAACAAGAGTTCCGCTTGCCATGTGACTTGAGATCTAGACCTTGTTTCGATGCATGTTGTCGTGAATCACGGGTCTATGCGTAGGCTACTGTGATTTTTTTTGCTTTTTTTTTGGTACATATGCTACTGTTCTTCAAGACAATTTCTCATTCATACATGCAGCTAGATATTTGCTTTCTTTCTCATTCACACACAAAACCAATCCCTTATGTTTGACAAAATTAGCAACAAATCTAAGCATATGAAAGCAAATATCTAGCTGCATGTATGAAGAGCCTTAGGTTTGTGTGTGCAGAAATGTCTTAGTTTGTATTAGTTTCCTTTTTACTCTTGTTTTATATTATGTTGGAAGGGCCTTGGGTAAATGCAATGACTTCAACTTCAGATTGCAATTACATATAAAGAGCTAATAAAAAAAGTAACATTGGATTATGTACTATCCAACATCAAAACCAGGACAATGCTACCTTTCTATCTCAACATCTATGAAGAGAGTATTGTGTTAAAATATTTGCAGAAGAAGACGAAAACAAAAGAGAAAAAGAAAGAGAGAGAATTAATTTTATTTTTCTGTTCCATTATATTCGATACATCTCAGGAATTTTATATACTCGTGTACATACTCTATATAAAGAAAATAATATAGGTTGATATATTGATCACGCTAACAAAACAAAAATATTATTGGTGATACAAGTTGTCATGTAATTTTTAAAATTATTTTAGTAAATAATGCTAATATATACCATCCACATACTGGAGTCAGTACCAAGAAAAGCTTATGTTCACGAGGCACCATTTACCAGCACAAAGTATGTGATTAAGAAGCAAGAGGACAGCAAAGCTGGCACACAAGTGATCCATCAGGGACTACGAGCAATTACTTCAAAAAACATGGGAGATTGCTAACTTGAAAACATGTTGTTTATATGGAATCAGGGCTGTCCGTTGAATACTTTCTAATCCCATTCATTCATGTGCCATTCAAGCAATAGGCACAAAATGATCGACACATCCCTGCTTTCAAATCAAAGGTTGGTCGAGATGTGACAAAATGATCTAAGCTCAGAATGCTAACAAATAACATATTGAAACCTAACAAATAACCTAAAAGCTTCCAAGAGACAATGGATGGCAACCTGTCAAGATTGTCTCTGTAAAATTTGAATGCTGCACTTCGAATTTGGATCAAAGATTGGACCACAAAGCCACCAGTTTCGTGCACGAGGAGCATTGTAATATACCGACGTTTCTTGTCCCTTAAGAAGCTGTTTTCTGATTTTTTTTCTCAGTTCCATAGATTTCAGCCACTGATCCAACTGGCCACATCCTTTCATATACGTCCTTTGATTCTGACTCGACCATTGATGCATCACCTATACCAATTCTTCGATCTTGACTTCCAAGGATCCAAATGGCGTCACGCAGACTATGACATATGATAGTGCAAATGCTTATGTAGCCAAGTTGGTAAAAGCCTCTTCTTATCTTACGTTCAGAGGGAGGTCTCATTAGTTCGAATAGCAGAACTAGTGCACAGAGCCTAACCTATCTATATCCTGTTTTGGTTTATAGCAATTTCTACAACTAGGGATAAGAATGGTTTTCTTTTTGATGCAATACTAGTCCAGCAGCAGCAGACTAGAACAAGGTTTTCAAGGTATGGGCAAGCTTCACTAGGATGAAGACAGTATTGGAGATTGGGAGAATAGTCCCAAATGATGAATTGCCTACATAGACAAAGTGTGGGTCGCCATTCTAGCCACTTCCTGTCCAACTCCATCCACCTTATCGCCATGGTTGGAACTATCACCACCATCCTGCCACTGCCTTCGCCATAACTCCTCACATGATCAATCGCTAGAATTTTAATAAATTGAGATGGGGGTGGTTGGATGATGGAAATGGACTTGGAATTATGGGTGCATTGTTTTCTTTCTGCCCCTCAATCTTACCACTACCTAAATAGAGCAAACCTCCACCAGAGTTCATCAAGGAAATGAAGGTTGCAAAGGGTTACATAATAAAAAATGAGCTCTTAGTAAGCTGTTCTTTTAGTGTATGTTTTTTTTTTTTTTTAAAGTAGATATGTTAATTAACCATTTGATTCCAAAAGTTTAGCTGTGAATGGATCAGTTTTGTAACTCGGACTAAACTATATTAGCCTATTAGGTGTATGCAAAAGCACATCAATTATTTTGTGATGTGACTCATTTACTATGTTTTGGGTGACCCACAAGTTTCATAATTCTGATCAAGTTGTTGATAGCTCCGTCAGATTGGATATTTAGCAAGTACAGACATAATCTTTCTGCTAAGGACTGAATCTCATTAAATGCATTGCATGGATGGTAATGGTAGCATGTGCTACTCTGTCCTACAAATAGCTTATAAATGCATCTTACTTGAACTTGTCCCATAACACTGGATGTATAAAAAATGCACCTAACCCCATCAATCAAACTAGCAAAAGGATACTAGCCAAGTGCTATTGCTTGATATACAGAGCAAACTTTGGGGATTTTTTCATCTAAATTGCCCGTTCGGCCACACCTTTCATGGTACATGTCATGTTGGGAATTTGAAATTTATACAACAATAATAGAATCCAAGCAAAGAGAGAAAATACCATGGAAAAAGGTGCAAACATGGGAGTCCAAGAAGCCAGATTTTTGCATAAACTATTTTGTTGCGCTGCTTACAAGGCACTTGTTTATAAGTATGTTACTATATCTCATGTGTATCGCCTATGCATTTCTTTAGTCATAATGAATTTTAAGCCTACAATTTTCCTTGAATCGTAGTTTGTTGGGGACGTGATAATCGAGTCTCCATCAAATAAATCCTTAATTGCAAATCGACAAATCTAATTAGTAATTAGTGGTTATTGCACGCACGAATGCATCAAGCTGTGCTATTTCAAATTTGACCCCTCTTAGATGTCCAAGCTAATATATTTTCAAAGAAGGACCTTCGACGTAATGTGCCGAGGCCTTGCCAGTATATCGGTGGTTGACTAACTGCATTATACAAGATAGGGATGGCAGTGATGAAAGTGACATCGATAGTTTGGGACTGCAGGGGACCAGGAAATTAACTTCTATTAATGAGATCATTAATTCTTTTCTCTGCATTCTTGTTGTAATGATTTCTTTTATAGAACTGCTATCGGAACGAGCAGTGCATACTTAATAAAGTTATGTTAAGTGTGTTGATAGGCATACATATCCTATCATGATGAAGTTTATCCATATAGGCTTACTTAAGTACTCAAAATCTATCCAGCAAATAATCGATGTGGAATTAAACATACGCCCGCACGGATCTTCACATACTCTCTCTGTTTAAGTTTGAACGTCCTCGTCGAACTAACGATTAAAATCTATTCAAATCTAGTCACAAGCATCACGATCGATCCGTGGTTAGCCCCAATAAATCTGTGTTGCAGTGTCTCCTAGTCCACTTAAGTTATGGGTCGGGTTCACTTTGATACCATTTGCAACAACTCAGGACCTCACCCAACATGATCAGTCGGAAAGTTATTGAGTTTCTTGATCCTATATAAGTACCCAAGATCTACCCAACGAATAATCAATATGCGATTAAACACACGCTCGCACGAGTCCTCAAATATTCCTCCTATTAAGCACCAACATCGTTGTCGGGCTAAGAATTTATATCTATGCAAATCTAATCACAAACACCACGACCGGCTCGTGGTCAGCCCTAATAAATCCGTGCTACATTATCTTGTAATCCATATAGATTATGAGTGGGGTCTGCTCTGATACTATTTGTAACAACTAAAAACCTCACCTAAAAGAACTAGCCGAAAGGTAATATTTGAATTTCTTAATCTTATATAAGTATCCAAGATGTATCTAATAAATAACCGATGTGAAACTAAATATACGTCCGCATGAATTTTTATACAAACAAAGATATCCTTTGATAGAATAACTTTCATTTCAGGCTTTGAGACACATGCCTAACAAATCATTCGGTTGTCATACATAAGTTTTAGAGTCCAGGACGATTTTGCTCTTAATAATTGTTGCTTTAAATCATGGACATTGGTTGGTGGAGAATTAAGCAATTGGATATGCTTTGATATGGAGGGTTGTATTTTTGTTTACCTAATTCTTTTTTGTAAGAGAGAAAAAGGAAGGCCGCCTCCGGAGTAGTAAGAGAAAACTGACAAACTTTATTTGTGAGAGGTCCATGGTTCTCCTCTGGTTTCAATCTCATCAAGCTTCTCTAGCCTGTTGATAATTTAGGTCCTGTAGATACTCGTACAACATCTCTTATTCATAGATCTGCGCCTACCTTTATATAGTTAGATACGAAATTATCAATCTTTGAAACAAGGATTAGAACCTCCAACCCCAACATATTTCACAAAAAGAGTGGTAAGAAAAAGGGCAGAAGTAAAAAAAAAAAAAAAAAAAAAAAAGAGGATCTATCAAGACTGATATTTCACTCGATGGGAAACTTTCTTGTTTTCACAACGCAGCAGATCAAACACTCATCAATGCATCCTTATAAATATGGCTTTAAAAACCCCCAAAGTTTATATATTAGCAAAAGATGATGGTTGTTCCATAAGATAAGAAAATTATGTTAAAAATATTTTATCTAAAAATTACTATATCATTATTTTATAATAGTATTATAAAATAATAATTTATTAAAATAAATTTAGAAGATTGGAAAAAAAACTTGCCTCAATCAAAGCGTGTGATATACACTATCCTAAGAAAGTGATTTGCCCCCTACGTGCAGGTTTGCAGCGATTTTATCTCTAAGGTACAATAATCCGGCTTAACCTGATACTTCTCTAACGATCACAATCGCTAAAGAGGCTCGACCCGACCGGCTCCTTCAGTTGCCCAAAAAAGATAAAAAGATATATAACAAAAAATTGAAAAGTAAAATAACTCTGTCTGTAAAAGAAACTCTCAGAAGATAGAGTACCAATGAGAGACAAAAAAATGGGATTGGATCATAATTAATCTTAAAGAAGTTTATTTATAGACTCTATCAGAAAGACCGAAGAGACGCAATAATTTCGAAGATACGTAATTTTTCTGAAATACCATATTTTTGGAAACCAACGTTCTCATTCGAATAATCACAACTCTTCTGAATGAGACATCTCACAGAAAAATATTTTAAATTATATAAAACAATTAAAGGTTAAGAGATAAAAAAATTTAATTTTTTAAATTAAAACTCTAACAAATTGAACCATTTGTCAAAATATATTACTATGCTAAGTATTATTTTTTTTGTCAAATGCATTATATGTACAAATTAGTGAAGACGTCTTTATTATAGTGACAGCTTAAATAGTATTTGGATGAAAGGCATCCAGTAAGCCTTGACTAGATATTAACCAACTCCATCTCCAAAACTGCACTTGGCCGCAAGACTCAAATCATATAGTTTTAGGCAAGTCTGGATGTTTATAATGATAATTTCATCCAGAGGATTGTGGCAGAATATTTTTTGTTTCCTTTCTATAAAGATGTGGCTTAAAGCAAGTTATTTGAACCACCAATTCCCTTACCAAAAACGAAAAAGGAACTACAAGATAAGAATAATTATTTTTTCCCAAATGGAATGCTTAAAATATGTTTCAAAGTCTTGTATGGTTGCAATTTTTAAAAAAATAATATTATATATTGAAAAATATTACTTTAAAATTATCAAATATTTATGGACCACATTAAATGCGAGATTACATAAGTTTATGTTAGGTAATAATCATAACTTCTTCATATGCCACTAAAGACTTCATATACATAAGCTTTATGATTTTTTTTAACGGTGAAATAGAATTAATTTTTTCTTCTTGCATGAATATTTTTCTAAAAATTTAAATTTACATAAATATTTTTTTAAAATACATCAATTTGGATGGCATTTTATATAGCTAATCATATGGAATCTATCTGAAGAAATTCTATGGCTGTTCCATGGTCTAGATTTTCAGATTTTTACCAAAAAAATAATCTAGCAATAACTACGACACTAGATCCATCTGAAGAAATTCTATGGCCGGTCTATCGGCTAAATTTTCAGATTCCTACATATGTAGATATAGTAAAATAGTGTTCTTTTTTACCAAAAAAATAGTGAGTGCGATGCAAACAAAAGTATGGTGGGCCAATAAGATGAATCCTTTTCATTTGGCTCCATTTTAGAGACCTAAATCCAATGCTCTACCTTGATGCAAAACTAGGAGAAAAATTTAATCCGAGTAGTATAAGAAATTGCTTCCATAGTTATTTTACATGAATAATCTTTCACCATTTTATATGAAATAGTTATTTATATTTTCACTATTTTCTGAAGAATAATTTCAAGTGCCTAAAATAATAATAATAATTTTAAGCATTGCAAAGCCATTAAATGCGGTACGTCCAGCTCCACCTACCCTCTTTTGTTTTAAGTAGGATCCTCCATAATTTAATGCCATGAGTAACTGAACATGGCAGACACTGCCCTTTGCATTTTCCAATCCAAATTCCAAGTGTCCAAACTTCCCCCAGCTTTCCAACGTGGATATTCCTTTTTACCCAGCCGTTGGTGACCACACGGAAACGTTATTTATACCCACCGGAAGTGACCGTAGCCTTCCACGCCATTTATTAAACGCCCGACCGCCCTTCCCTTGGCTCCCCGCGTTCCAAGGACCCGAGGCGGTGCGGCACTGCGCCTTTCTGGCTCCCATCGCCGCCTCCCCAATGGACGTCCGCCGGAGATTCCCCCAGAGCGCAGCGGCCGCCAACCCGGAGGATGCTTCCTCCGTCGGCGGCCGGATCCAGGCGTCGGATGCCCTCCCGCTTCCTATCCGGCACACGAATCTCCTCTTCTCCGCCCTCTTCGCGGCCTCGCTCGTCTTCCTGATGCGGCGGTGGCGCGAGAAGATCCGATCGTCGATGCCGCTCCACGTCGTCGGCCTCACCGAGCTCCTCGCCATCGTCGGCCTCGTCGCCTCTCTCATCTACCTCATCTCCTTCTTCGGTATCACCTTCGTCCAGTCCATCGTCTCCTCCCACGACGAGGACGACTTCCTCCTCACCCCCGCCCCCACCGCTGCCTCTCCAGCCGCCGCCCCAACCCCCGCCCCCGCCCCCGCCGCCGCCCCCTGCCCCCTCCTCTGCGATGGCTCCCCTGCCCCGGGAAAATGCCGGCCGTCACCGAGGAGGACGAGGAGATCATCTTCTCCGTCGTTGCCGGCAAGACTCCCTCCTACATTCTCGAATCCAAGCTCGGAGACTGCCGCCGCGCCGCCGGGATCCGGCGGGAGGCGCTCAGGAGGATGACCGGAAGATCCCTGGAAGGGCTCCCGCTCGATGGATTCGACTACGGGGCGATTCTAGGGCAGTGCTGCGAGCTCCCGGTGGGCTACGTCCAGTTGCCGGTGGGGATCGCCGGGCCGCTGGTGCTCGACGGAAGGCAGTACTACGTGCCGATGGCCACCACCGAGGGGTGCCTCGTGGCGAGCACTAACAGGGGGTGCAAGGCCATTGCGGAGTCCGGCGGCGCCGCGAGCGTGGTTCTGAGGGACGCGATGACGCGGGCACCGGCGGTGAGGCTGCCGTCGGCGAGGAGGGCCGCGGAGCTCAAGGCCTTCTTGGAAGAGCCAAGCAATTTCGAGACTCTCTCTTTGGTGTTCAACAGGTAGGCTCTCCTTTTGTCCATTTCTTTGTTTGTTCCGATGCCAGCTTTGAATTCTTTGCGTTTCTTTCGCGTTTTGCGGACTCAAGGTTGGATCTTGCTTGGAGAGTCCTTGGAGTTTCTTTTGTTTGCCATAGCTAAAGAGATCGCCTTTTTCTTTTTCAGTGTTGGTTTCTTTGTTATTTTTAAGTGTCTGAGTATTGTATTGGGGATGTCTGAGTTATGTTCGTCGATTGGCTTCTGTGGTATTTCTGTTGTGTTTCCTTTTTGTTGCCTTTTTCATAATCGAGACTGATCTTTTGTTTGCTTTTTTACAGTTTTCTATTCTTTCTTTGTTTTATTGCAATCTTTTCTGTATGAGTTGTGGAATTACTTTATGTTAACATGTTTGTACTTTCTGTTGATGGTTGTATCCTTTCAAATAATTTACCGTTGGTTTTCCATGGTTTCCATGAAGGCTCGCTTAAGTTTTCTCATGTTAATGGAGTATTTTCTTGTCGTTTTTTACTGCAAGTTGATATTGCAGAACGACTCTTCCCCCTCGTTTCACACCATCTGTGTGATATATATATATATATATATATATATATATATATATATATATATATATATATATATATATATATATATATATATCACAGGAAAAAAAAAATCTTAAGTGGTAATTTTCGTGCGTTCTAATCTTTTTTTCGTCGTTTTGCCGACGCGTTTCCTCTTATACAAGCTGATTCATGCATTGCAGAGGTTTAAATCTCCATTTTTCCCTAAATATTTGCAGGTCCAGCAGATTTGCGCGGCTCCAGGGGATCCAATGTGCGCTTGCTGGGAGGAACCTCTACATGAGATTTAGCTGCAGCACTGGAGATGCGATGGGGATGAACATGGTGTCAAAGGGTGTCCAGAATGTCTTGGATTATCTGCAGGGTGACTTCCCAGACATGGACGTGATCAGCCTATCTGGTTAGATCTTTTGGCTTGACTAAGCTCTCACTTGTTCACTTTTTTTCTGGTCCAAGTTTCTTTTAGTTTGAATTAGCAACAGATGAAGAAGTTAACGGTGAACTCCAAAAACAATATCATACTGGATGGATAGTCACGGTTTTTAGAGAATTTGCTTCAGATATTTTCTCTAAATTACTGATTTTGATACCTGACTGTTGTTATAATAAGGCACATGATTGTGTTTCCACTTTCTACAATTCTTATGTGATCGATTACTAAGGGAAAAAATAAGAACAAGAAAACCTCATGTGATGGGTAGAATTCTGTGTTTATGCTCATGTTTATTATGTCTGCTTTCATGTAACTTTATGTAATTTGCTGAGATGTAATATGTCAAATTTTTCCCCCCATGCTGTTGGAACTTAGTTGTCGATCTCTAGTTGTAGTCCTATATTTTACAGC